>NW_007730803.1:5057-31974 GCF_000696425.1 Galeopterus variegatus | reverse complement strand
TCTCAAAGTTTGTATTTCATGGTGTTCCTATAAGAATACTTTTCCCAGAGAGTCATAAGCATGGAATTGCTCCTAATATGCATAGAATATGGATTTCTTTTTTTGACTTTTGTTTACACCATTTTTTTCACACTGTTAATACATTTCTCACTCTTCTTCCCATTCATCTTTCAAGGTCCAGGTTTCTACCTGAGACGTTCCCTAAAAACCTCTTCTGAGGAGTACGGTTATCTCCTCAACTCTTCCAGCACTTAGTATTTATATTATCAGTCTGCGACTTCTTTTGAGTCTGTCATGTAATCTCTTATATTGACTTAACTACACTCTTGTTCCACAAGTTTGTTAATTAATTATCTGTTCAAGAGGAACCTACAAATGGCAAAGCAGAGAATGTCGGAGATGAAAGGCAACGCTTCCTTCATCTGATAAGTAATTATATAACAGCTACTCGCCTAAAACCTATAATGATGAATGTGACAGACATTGTCTCTGCTTTCACTGATTTTACAGACTAGTAGCAAGAAATGCAGAATGCAAAGGATAACCAAGTTGAGATAAGAGCTCTGAAAGAGAAGTCTGTAGACAGTGTATGTATGGACGATATTAGTAACCAGGAGGGATATTTTAAATAAGAGAGAAGACGTGGTAAGAAAAGGTTTCTCTGAGAATGAGACAATTAATAAAGGTTTAAGGATGTGTAAATCTTTTCAGTCTAAATTTATAAAACACAGGAATGAGGAATATATTGTCAGAAATACATAAAATTCAGCCAGTTTTAGAACTCTGAATATTGTGTAATTTTTGAGCAGGAATATATGAGAGGAAATGATTAATAAGAGATTATCAGCTACGGGTTAAAGAAAATTGTTTATTTAATCCACATAAGACAAAGTTCAGGAAAAAATATATTTCTCTTCAGGGACTGGTGATCATTTATTTTACATCATTATTATTTAATACTTCTTATGTTTTTACCAGAAGAAAAGATATATCCTGCTTTTTAAAAACATCAGTTACATTGGAAATGAGTGTTGGGTAACAGTAAATGTTGGTTATGTCTTTGTGTTGTGGGGCATGGGCAGGGTACTTAGAAGGTACGTTAATGTGGAGGGTGACGTCTACCAATGACCAGCAGAGAGGGGTTATCGGTCTCTTCTTTTCACACTCAGTGTCCTTTTGTGGATAGTCAGATGCCATGCAGTCATCTATGCAAAGGATACACATTGCATATTCATCAAGTCAGCCAGAATCCCTGAAGACAGCATAGCACTGACAGGTGCCACAGGTTAAAACCAAAGCCATGCCCTGTGGAAGTTCTAGAGCTCAAGCTTCCTCTGTCTCAACATTGGGGATTTTTAGGCTAAGATGATCATTAAGTCCTATAGCCCTAAAAGTATACACTTTGATTATCGACCACATGTTTATAATCAACTCTGCTCTAGGCGATAAAACAAAAGGAGAAAACATGAAAAGAAATGAGACACAAAGAATAAAGACAGCAACTTTTGGAAGAGAAAGACTAATAAAATTCATCACAAATGAAGTTATCAGAAGTGTTTTATTAAAATGGTTTTTGTGTTTTGTTTTTTTTTCCCTTCCGTGGATATTATTTAAAAGATGACCTCCTATAAGAACTGGTGATTCTTTTCCTTTAATATTTCAAGTAAAGCCTGAATTCTAAGATGATTCAAATTGACTCTAGTATACAGGATGATATTACATATTTTTTATAAGCATTTGCAAATAGCATGGGGACTTGCAATTCAATTACCCTCCTAGACTTAGGAAGCCTAAGAAATTTACTTCAGATCTCATTGAAAATAAATATTAAATTAACCTCATTTCCTAAGATTGCAGTGAGAAGGTGTCTGGGGCTCAGTCTTCTCCAAGACTTCTTTACTCCCATATCTGGGTCCTAGGCTAGAATGAGTTGAGTGGCTCTGGGCTAGAAGCGATGGCTCCATGGACAAAACTCTTTATCACAATGTGGTTTCTCCATGTGATCTCTCCAGCATGACAACTTCAGGGAAGTTGAACTTCCTACATGTTGGCTCAGGACTCCAAAAATGTAAGGGAAGGGAGGGAGGGCAAGAAAGATTGAGATTGAAGGCCAGGCAGAAGTTAGCATAAGATAATATCCAAAATTATATAGACTTCTGGTCATGACAGCAGAGGAGACAGTCCCCAGTGTCATTCTCTCCTATGAATCAACCAATTTACAACTATAAAAAGGCAATGACAGCCAAGTGGGCTGCTAGAGATCAGGGAAAGAGGAAGAGAGACCTATGCAGTGCATGAAGGTGGGAGAAGCCACAATGAGAGAAAGAAAAAAACACTCTGACCATTTTGTTCCCCAGCTACTTCCAGGCTGGAGCTGCTGAGCATCTGGAGCAGGAGCCAGCAAAAGCTGCTGCTGTGCCCTTCAGATGAAATTGTTTGGAGGTGGCAGGGGAGAAGAGGGCCTTGGTGGCCCCCAGACCAGCAAGACCACTAACAGGGTTCCTGTGGACCCACATAGAAGCAAGGAGCCACAACAACTGAAGAAAAGGAGGCTGGTGAGTCATCACAAGGGACCAGCACATGGCCCATCCCATGGGAAATGTTTGCAGTATGGGTGGTAGTGGAGATAGGCCCACCAGGAGAACACTGGGGCCCAGCAAGCCAGATCTGCACCCCAATCAGCATAGGACCATTCAGAGGAGACTGGTCAGGAATATAGAATTGCATGGGGTACAGTTTGATGAAAAGACTCGGGCCCAGACCAGAGTTTCTACATAACCCAGGTGCACTGGATTTCACTAGACCTGAAAGTGCCTATGAAGTCAAGCATTAAAACCTGAGCTGCACAAAAAGCCTTCCCTAAAATCAGCAGCAAAGCAGCAATTTAACTCAACCACAGAGCTCAAGTGCTTGTCCCTACAGGAAGTTCCCCCATTTTAGAAGTAAGCAAAGGACAACAAATTAGTTCCACTGCAGAGTTTAAGTGGTGAGAACAGCAAATAAGCCAACACAGAACTGAAAGAAAAAACAAAGTACCTGCAACCAGAGACAAAGTTTGATATTAACTAGTAAAGGTCTCGTTTCACCAAAGAACACCTATAAGGACTGGAAGTCTCCTGGGATAGCAAGCCAGAAAAGGGGGTGGGCTGGGGCCTCAGCAATGCCCACTGACACCCACAACCAGTCCCAAGGTGGGGGACAAGGGCCTCAGCCACACACCCCCAACACACACAACCACCCCAGCAATGACCATTGAGTTGCCACAGGAAGCATGCCAGGCTCTCCCGAGCCAGGGTGGTGGGGAGCCTCAGGCCTCAGTTACACGCCCCCCCCGACACGTGCAACCAGCCCAGCAATGACCACTGAGCTGCAGCAAGAAGGGTCTTCGGTTCCCGAGCTGGGGTGGTGGGGGACGAGGGCTTTTACCACACAACCCTGACATTTGTACCCAGACTGGCAATGACCAAGCCACTGCTGGAAGCCCCCAGTCTTCCCTGTGGGAATGAGGGGGGTTCCACAGGCCTCAATCCTACCCCTCCTCCTTCCTCCTTCTTCCATCCCAGTTTCTTCCCCTTTCCCCTCTCCCCCTCCCTCCCAACAGCTCCACAACAACATCATAGAATGTAAAAAAATAATATTAATAAAATTACATTTTCTTTAAAAAAATAAAAATTATACAGCATCACTTCTGTAAAGCCCACCCATGTTCAATGTTCAAGGAGAGGAATGCTAGAACCAACTTCCTGATGGAGGAATGTCAATGTGATATTATAAGAAGAGCCATGTTTTTTTTTTTTTAATGGCTACCATACTCATAACTCATTGGTCATTACTATGCTCACAACTCATTGGCTATAACTGGTCATATGGCCTCAACCACTCACAAGGAGGCTAGACAAAAGAAGAACCAGAAATATGTGTTGAGTTACACTAAGATTGACCTTGGAGATCCACCTCATAGACTTCATTATGTTGCATTGAGGTGCTAAGCTGACAATGTCTTGTTGGTTGGGCTTCATAAAGTTGTACTTTAATAGTTTACTTTTTGGCTTGTGATTGATACCCATAAAAAGTAACCAGCTAAGTAAGATCCGTGTTTGCATTTGCTGTAGAAATATTGCTAGAAATGTTGCCATTTACATCAATATGATCTATGTAAAACTTTTCATGAGTTATTTCTTTTATATTTAACATCAGCGCAAAAGTTTTCTCCATTTAAGAATTGGCAAGCTTCCTCCTTTCTAGTAATTAGAGCTGTGCCATTTATCATAGTCTCTTTTAATTCTGGATGCTAAAAATTTCAGAGCTAGTACTGAGACTCAACCATAGCGATTGTTAACCATTCACTGAAGTTAGTATACTATCTTTCTGTTTTCAGCTTTCCTAATTTTGTAGTTATGTCTTCTTAGCCTTGTTAGTACCTACTTTAATATAAGCCACCATAAAGCCTTTAGAAAGAAATGGCATATAGATATATTCAATACATAAATAAGCTTAATCTGGAATATTACTCAGCAATAGAAAAGAACAAACATGTAATAACTTGGAGGAATCTTAAGGGCATTATGTTAAGTGATCAAGACCAGTCTTGCAAAGTCACATTCTGCAGGATTCCATTTATATGGACATTCCTGAATTGACAAAAGTATAGAGAAAAACAAGATTGGTGCATGATTGTCAGGGATTAGGGCGGTGGAGGGATGGGTTTGGGTGTGGCTCTGAAGGAATAGCCTGAGGGAGACCTTTGTGGTGATAGAATAGTTCTGTATCTTGATTGTGGTGGTGGTTTCATGAATCTACACTTGTGATGCAGTGATGTAGAACTATACACACACTTTATACTAATATCGGTCTCCTGATTTCGGTATCATATTGTAGTTGTTTAAGATGTAACTATAGAGGGAAACTGGAGGAAGGATACACAGGATATTCTGTATTATTCTGGCAACTTCCTGTGAATCTATAATTATTACAAAATTTTTTAAAATGTTTAAAAAGTCATGGATGTACCTTCTGCCCCACACATGCACCGCCTCCCTCATTATCAACATCCACAACCAGTGGGGTACATTTGTTACAACTGAAGGGGTATATGAAAAATTTCTGTATCCTCTGCTCAGTTTTGCTGTGAACCTAAAACTACCCATCATCAACCCCTTCATTTTACATGGAAATTTTATCGTATAAATTATACCTTAAATTTATTGATTAAAAAAAAAAAAGCAGTGCTGTCATTATATACTAAATAATGAATTGTTTGGCTACACCAATCAGCTCTTGGAGAGATCCTAGGTTTGAGTTCCCTAAGAAAAATAACAGACTCCTGAAAATAAGCAGCTTGCAATTTGGTGGGTCAAACCATCCCACGAAGAGACCTACAGGCATTTACACTCAGCCCACTTGTAAAAGTGAATATAGTGCTGACAGCATAAAGTGTAAGCAACCAGACTGAATCAGATGGGGTTTATCATCAGGGTACAGAATGATAGAAGTGCAAATAAGCAGAAAGGAAAGCTCTCAGAGTGAAAACAAAATGCTTTATCTGCCCAGCCAGCAACACCAAGGCCAGGAGCCAAGCAGAAATGTGGGTGGGTACAGGTCATCAAGCCTGTCAGACCATGTAGGCATGTACAGACACCTCTGAAATGAGAGGGTCTTGTGCAAAACCCTGCACCACCACCACCACCACCACCTATAGCTGTTCCAAAGGTGTGAAAGAGCAGCAGGAGGAGTCTGTCATGTCCCCCAGCTTTCTGGGATGCTCATAACTAGAGTTGGCATCTACACTGGAGCCATGAGGCCAGTCAAATGAGGGGACGATAGCAACATGCAATTTCTAAGCTGTCCCCACCCTTCCTCCTCAGAACACTGCTTGTTAATGGGCTGTTTAGAGAATACCTTAGACTTTTGAGGTTCAGGGCTGTACCTGCTACCTTGATGAAACTGAATTAGCTTCTGAATAGCAGTACAATGATTCTTCTAGAAACTGTTCCATTAGCACAGATGAGTGTAGTGGCTTGATTTGATTTCTAAAGATCAGGCAGGAAAATGCAGTGCCGTGTATCTTAAAGTGTACCCCTCAGGCCCCAGGGATTCCCTGTTACAAATATAAATCTCAGGCCCACCCTGCTGATCTCAGGAGGTGGGGCCTGGGAAGCTGCATTTTAACAGCCACCAGGTAGGGTTTATGCTGGGAATCAGATGAGTCAGAAACCTTCTTTTCACCAATAGTATTTTTTTTGCCATCCTCTAGAGAGTTGTAGATGTCTGGTAGAACAAACCAGGTAGGGATGTTTTCCCCCACACTGCAGGAGCCAAAAATCCTGAAATAACTGGGAGGTATTTAGACGATAGTAGCCACTCAGGGAGTCAGTGTCTCCTGGGTGACACAGCATTACTAGATTGTGAAAAATCTTTGAAGTGCACATGGCTCAAAAGGAACCAATAATGTAATTCTAGAAGTCCACACTTGTTTCCTTAGTTACATAACACTGCACAAACAATTTGGTTGCAATTTTGAGGCAGTGGTTTCAGTTATTTAATTAAGCTATGGTGCCTTTTTATAAGAAGGAGATGGACTGATAACACTTGAAGCTTTTTCCAAGTACCACAATTGAAAATTATAACTTAGCCTGCTTGTAATGATATTTTTAGCTTATTTTTCCTGCTTATAAATATATTTCCATATATTATTCCCGTAACATTTTCCTCATGATCACAGAGGCTTCTTTTTCAACTAAGTTAATATGCAGCTTTTCTAAGACAAAGAAAATAAAAAGCAAGCATAACATTTTACTTTTGAGAAAGTGTGTCATCAGCAAAGATGATGCCTCTAAATCATTGACAAAACCATGCTTCCCTTAAATTTGACTGCCCTTCCCAAACCCCTAATATCTTCAATTAAGTGAACTAACCTTGGTGGCTAAAGGGACAGGGACTGAGCTATGACATTCAAAGCAAGCAAACAAGCAAGAAAGAAAGCTGGAAAATGCTGATGAATCACTGGGTATTCTAAAAGGGTGAGGTCATGCATTTTTTCCCATGAATAGTTATCTCCCTTTTTACTATGGACTACATCATCCATTTTATTTGGGATTATTTTGTTTGGGTGTCAGGGATATTTGTTCCTGTGACCACCCTCCCCCCATAGAAACCAACATTTTATCTATAAACACAAGACACTGTATCCTTTGAAGCAGGTAGCACCAGAGCTGCTCAGCTGTTGCCCTTGACCTTAAGAGAACTTTTATTTTTCTCTCCACTTCTCAGCCCAGATTCTATTTTCATGCCAACATGACATTGTGGCCTTTCTTATGAAGGGTTTGCCAGTTGTGCTGAATTGGCCAAATTTTAAAATATTTGATATATTTAATGTATGTCCTGTTGAACTAAAGAATTTCTTTTGCAGAATACATTGCCCTTGATAGAGCAGGCAGCTTGATCTAAGCCAGAGTAAGTATGTATAAAAGTGTGTGTGTGTGTGTATATTGTACTTTTATTTTTAGCGTTAGATTTAAAATAGAAGCAAAATGAAACAAAGTGATTAATTCAATAAAACTTAATTGCTTATTAATTTTTAGTTAGTTATCATCAGTGTGTATGTTACTTTTTAAAATTTATGGAACAGTTAGAATTTTTCTCCATTTTAATTAAAAGAGAAAAGAAAGGTACAAAGAGAAATGAAATCAATAACATTAAATGGTCATATTTACCTGTTCCTGAAAAGAGAACCAGACCATGAATTCTGCTAATATTTCCTAGATGTTAGCATTATTAAGGCGACATGGTTTTGTTTTGTTTGACTGGGTTGGGAGGGATGCACTTTTAATATTACAAAAATCAAAGTATCTGTTTATTCTATGGCCTAGAAAGAATCAGAGAAATAGGCTCGTTGATGGAGGCTATAATAAAAACACATTTTCTTCCTTTATACCTTTTTCCAATAAATTTTCAAATGCTTACTATATGCTACATAGCAATACAAAGCCTGAGAAACATCTCCATTATTATTAAATAATTGCAAAGGTGATGTGTTGAACTAATTTTGAAAAAAAACACTATCTTCCCTCTGATTTATAAATGATGTCTGGAAAGATGGGTTCAGACATTTTCATGTTCTACAGAAATGTAAGTGACTAAAATAATTTCAATTTTGAAAATTGATTTCAAAATAAAATAGAAATTAATGTACTTTTCTGTTAAACAATGATTTTTAATATTAATTATTGTCCTTTCTAATCTTGTCCAGGTCCAAAAACCAGCCTTCTAGACTCTATGCTATACAAGGCTGACCTCTATGGACTGTGTCATTGGGTTATCTTGTCCTCTGGTTTCCCAGAGGGACTCGCTGACAGTAGATCAAATTGGAGGCGGAGAGTGTGGTCAGGGTATCTATTTCACGACCATCCTCCTTACCATGTGGCCAGAGGTTAACTGTGTCACTCCACCACAGGCAGTCCTCTCCACACGCCTACTTTCTCCAAGTTCTCATGACCCATCTCTCTGCTTCAGGGGTGGTAACATCTCCCGCAGCAGCTATCCCTGTGTGTGCTGATCCATTCGTTGTTGATTTCTCTAACCTCGGCTCACACCTTTGTAAAGAATAGAAAATCTTTATTAAAGACTTCTCAATTACATCATTTGAAAGAGCTATCTGTTTCTATAAGACCTTAACATGACCCATGCATTAATTATTAAAATTAAGTTCAGAAGCCTTTTTACAGAGTCCTAAAAACAAATTATAAACTTTGCATCAGCTCTAATTTGTTTCTTCTATATTCTCAACAACCTAGGTGTATTTATCAAAACGTTGTTGTATTTTTAAATGAAACAGCTAATGTTCTAATAAAAATATATTCACTATTATATTATTAGCATTATTATAATAGTTTTTAAAAGCAGATTTCATTGTTTTGGTTAAAGAAAAAAAAGGAGGGGGGTTGTGGAGTACAGTTGTAAAAGCAGTGGGGTCAAAATATCTCCAAAACACACAATTTAATTAGAACTGTCAGCCTTTTAGACAGGTCAAGTATCTGCGTCATGTGGAGGGCAAGAAATGTTTTCTTCATTGCTGTATTCCAAGTACCTAGCAGGGGCTGACTCATGGTAGATTCTTGATAAATATATAGAGAATTTATAGAGAAATCAAAGCTTATTTTATTTTCTGATATCACTGAATAGGAGGTTGTAAGAGGATAAAGTCTAATTACTCTAAGTGATATAACGTTTCTTTTAAAAATTAGACTATATCCATCTATGCATAAATGTCTATGTAAAATTATTATTACATGAGTAATAGACAAAAATATAATTGGACCATTATGATCAAGGGATTTGATTTAATACCTACTTTGATTTTCAGAGAGAATAGTAGAATCTCACACCTAAAAGAGTTCTGCAAGAACTCCAGCCTAGAAATTCCTTTACAATTTGAATATTAAGATCAAGAAGATCTGAGTGAGTTATCCAAGATCAAAATTTAAATACTCCCGAGTTTTAATGGTAACCCCCTGGATTTTGATACATGGTCTCCCAAGGAGTTCCAGCTGCCCCGTCCAAGCACTGAGGATATACCCTAAGAAGAAGGTACCACTCATGTAAAAAGGACTTTTGAAACTATTTAGATATCACATTCTGCAGGGGAATGGACACAGGATGCAGGGGTTGGCTTACCCTACTCACTTCTCACAATCTGCACAGCACAAGCTGGTCCTTACTTGAGCCCTGACCGGATTCCTGAAAACGTTAAAAGCTGATGGATTCCCAGTGAACTGCTAAGGAGTATGTTGGGAATTTTAAGATGAGGTGGAGCTAAGACAGAAACAATAATATTCAGTGGTAAGGGAAAGACCAGTTATCCATCTTGGTGCTCTTTCTATTTCTCCTCTTGCTGCTGTTCTTTCTTTTCTTTTGTATCTTCCTAATCTGTTTCTCTCTCTTTTTTTCTCCCCACTAACTTCTCTCAATGTCTCTCTTCTCCTCTTCTCACTGATGTATTACTGCTAATTAGTATCCTGTCAGAGCTGTACCACTGATAATGTTGCCTATAATTATTCCTTTAACTGGTAGACTGGCAAATAGAATTCAATTTATTTCAACCAACTTTTGTTAAAGGCCAAACAATGTTCTCAATAATAAGCCACAGTTCCTAACTTCTGTGACTTGAAAATCTAGATGGAAGCTGGAGATGAAAACGCAAATAATGGTTCTTTGATTTTCTTAAGCAGGAGTAGATTTGGCCACACCTACCTGGGTGAACTAGACTAGGCATCATGAAATAGGTAATACTTGAATTGAACAACAATTTATCACTCTAGGTAAATATGGGAAGAGATTTTAGATTGTTTTACAATTGTTAGAGTGATGAGAGGCTACAAAAGGAGGATGAAATTAGCCTGGGGAGAGGTCTTGCATGCCAAGCCCAAAAATTCATAAATGATTGTATAGTGTGTGGTGTTTCACTGAAAATACTTTCAAATATAAGTGACATGTTTTGTATATGTAACCTAAGTAATCCAAACTGACCTGAATCAACTAAAAAAGAAAAATTAGTGTATCAAAGTAAAAAAGAAGCAGATAGAAATTAGAGCACACTGGGATTCTTGTTGGTGTTGTTTTGGGACCTGACAAAGTGATTAGTTATGCAAAATATTTTGAGAATCATACATTTTATCAGCTCTACTGGTAAAATTTTGAACCAAAATCAAAATGGTTTGCAAAAGTCATTCTAAATTTTTATTTGAATTTGCAGGTCCCAAATAAAAATAAAACAAACCAAAGAAATGTAAAAGATATATAAACTTGAGCCTAGTACAATAAAAATCTACGACAAAGGAAAACATTTCTTTAGTAAATAGGCAAGAAAACAACCAGATTTTGCTACCTTTCATTCATTTGTTTTTTCAAAACATAAATATTGTCTGCTTTTGCCAGTACTATTTCAAGGAATAAAAGCTATCCCCCTCTTCTTCACTTTGGAGAAATCTAGAATTTGTGATAGAAGCTCAGCATATCTAAACACCCCCAAATGACAGTTTATAGGGCACTCTGAAGTAGTTTGAATATCACCAAAAATGGAATATTATTTCTAAACCATTTCAGGTCATCTGTATTTTTCACCTTTCTGTCATGTGCTTAATATTATCATAGTATTTGCATATATAGTATATGTTAATCTATGTAAATACAGTATTGGAAAACATTCTTATTAATAGAAATATTTACAAGAGAATTATTTTTCATTATTTAAGTTCAGAGATCTTAACAGACTCCTGTTCTTGCCCATTCCCAAAATGTTTCTTATCCTCTCAAGAAGTAAAACTGTTACTTTTGTTTCTGGATTAATTCATAGAATTATTTTTTCCTACAGTAAAACCATCATCATTTTTCTTACATAAGTCATATCCTAAAGACATATATTAATATGTTAAATTCCAAACCTTGCCTACTGGGATGTAAATGGTCTGAGTTAGTTTAGAAGTGAAATAAAAAGCTATTAAGATGAGCTGATGACCATTGTTTTAAATATCACTTTCCCAACATCAAGGGTTACACCTGGAAACTCTTCATCATAGCCAAAGAGACAGGGCTCCTTGGGATGTGTCTCATCAGAATGACTAATACAAAGTCGCTTTTCTCATAAATCTGCCTATTCTCCCACCATCTGTTATTTACATTTTTTCCAGAAAGCTAAGAAAAAAATACTGATGGAATGTTTTGACCCAATTGCAGTTAAATTCACATGGTTTACTCTTCGTTCCCAAGATGACATTTCAGCCAAGTCTATAGTGGGGCGTTGCATCAGCATATCTTCTGCAATGGGAATTGCAGGTGAGACATCTAGAGGCAAAAGTCGGAACTGCTTAAGAATTCATGTCACTGGTAGTGTTTTGTTTCACATCAGTGCTGAGTTAAAAAGAAAAAAAAATCCTAACAGTCTGAGTGACCACCTTCTGTTCAACTCATAAACCCTCGCATGCTTTAATTTCCAGCTTGCCAGTTTTTTGTTTTTTTGGATTTTTGTTGATTTGTTAAGATGATTTGTATTGTTTTTATACTATCCACACCAAAGAAGATGCATAGTTCTGATTCAATGAAAATATGGACTTAAAGAAAACATGTTATACATTATGCTTGGATATACATATAGACATTTGAGTTTGTACAAGTGCAAGGTAATGCCTGCTTAAATCTGCTAATCTAGGTAATGTTTTATTCAAACCAAATGCTCATATAATATTTGTAAGTAGACAAACAGCAACGTTATTCATCCTGCTACGAATGAGGCACTCTACCAGGCACTGGGTATCTAGTGGTAAAAAGGCAGAGATGATCTCTGCTCTCATGCAGGTTACACTATAGTGTGGAGAGAGACTTTAAAAAGCAACAGCAACAACATGTTGTATAATTACAAAATATAGGAAATGCTATAAGGGAATGCACAACATGAACTCATGAAACCATAGATATTCATTGAAAGGGTGACTTTGGAAGTTATCTAGTGATCAAACACAATCTTTCACAAATAAAGAATATAATGTGTAATGAGACAGAGGGATTTGTCAAAGGTCACATAGCTAATATGTGGCACATATCTGATTAGACATAGAGAAAATTTGTCAGTTAATTTTACCAAGCAAAAATAATATTATATCAAATTGAAATGAGCCTTGATTTGCCTGCCTTTACTGGAGATAAGTGAGATTTTAAAAAAAAACAGTAGAGGAGAAGATTCTCTTTGGCTTGAAAATACGAAAGGGAAATGAAGTTGGTGATGCTTTTCAGAGGGTTTTATCAGTCAGGCTAAGTTAAGTTATATTGTGATAACAAACAATCCTAAAACTGGAGTGTCTTACAGCAAGAAAGGTCTATTTATCTCCCATGTCCTGTGTGCTTCATAAGTGCCCATGGTTCTGCTCCATTTTATCTTCACTTCTGGAAGGAAACAAGGCCAATGGAGAAGACTTCTAGCCAAAGCACCACTGGTTGTGATGGTAGAAAGAACAGCAAATTTGGTGAACCAAGTGCTGGCTCTTGAAGCTTCTACTTAGAAGTGTCACATATTTCTGCTGACAAGGCAAGTCCATGGTTTTATCTGAGTATAGTCCTCTTGCCAAAAGGGACACCAAATATGGGTGAAGAATATATCCTTCCTACCACATAGATGGATTATACATGATTTTTGTATGATAACACTAAGAGATGCAATATTTTAGTGGAAGAAACACAGGAGAGAAGAGTCCTGGCAGCTTATCTCGATTAACCCTTGACTTAACCGTTGTGCACTCCCTCAGTTTGTATCTACTTTCTCTGGGGATACCTCACTGCTATATCTGGGGGGACCCTTCTCTACTCTCAGCTCATGAGATCTGGGTCCCACCTCCTTCTTTAAGAGTGAACTACCCATTTTGTAGGGGGTCTAAGCCACTCGTTTAAGTCTCTCGTCCACAACAATTAAGTTAGAAGTGGAGACTGAATCCACAGCTGGTCTAATTAAAACAACTCCCCACACTTTTTTGTGGCAGCCATGGGTGGACGGTGACATGAAAGCAAAATTTCTTTCCTGCTAGTTTTGGACTTTGAAAGGTGTGACACAGAAGCTGCTGCAATCACCTGTTCACCCTCACAGCTGAAGGAGGAAGCCCACCAGAGGGGAGACAGGAGTACTGACCTCAGATTTGTAGACTGAAGTTCATGAGACAGTGTTTGAGCTCCTGAATGAAGCTGTTTCTGAAAACAGGCTTCCTCTTGGGCTTTACGGTTATTGAGTTATTTTTGTTGTGGTTGCAACTAATTTGATTTAGACTTTCAACACTTGCAACTTGAAATATGTAAAAAATACTTTGAGCAACTTATTCTGAGTCTATGTTTTCTCCTCTGTTCAAAAAAAAAAAAAAAAAAAAAAAAAAGAGGAAAGGAGTTAATTAGATTAGATGTCATCCAGATTTAGCACTCTTGAATTTCTTAATCTAAGATACTGTATTCCACAATTAAGGTCCTAGTAGAAGTGCATTAGTGTTTATATCTAATTGGAATTGGATTTCCAGCACTTCTCTGATAGTGTTGGTGACCAAAACTGATCTTTCCCACAGCATTGCAACTTCCTTCTACGACATTGACATTCTACAATCACTCCTTTAGCATCGAGAAATTATTACAAATAAGTCTGCTGATATAGTTTAAATTGTGTTTGACCCATTACATACCTTGAAAGATCCCTCGGATCCAGGCCCTTCAAATGCCTCCTCTTCCCCTAGTAGGGTTTCATCTAGTTCACACACAGTCCACCTGTCAACGGTGTTTCTGCTGCAGCTTGGGTTATTCTCTAATTTCCCACCTTATACTCTCAGTCATAAGTATTCAAGCACTTTTCAATATTTTTACCGCTGTCATTGCTATTTTAGGTACCTCAGGAGTGATCATTTTTAGGTACCTCAGGAGTGATTTTCATTTTTCCCCTATGGCCTAGTTCTGGTATATCTGAGAACAGGTGGACGGTATCAGACATTTCTTTTCCAACTTTTACTCCAAATTAATAATCAAAATTATTCCAGATGAGTTCCTTAAGTCATGCTTGAATTTTTAGAGCAGCCTCATTCTTCATGAAGTCATGTCAAGATTCTCCAAACCCTTGAAAATATGGGTTTATGAACAAAGAACCAAACAAGGCTCTAAAAGCCTTCACCATTCTAAGTACAGGATAGATTTCTCAGTTATCAGGGATTGGTCCAATTAAGGATTTCATTTTGTTTTGTTTTACTTTGTTTTTTCTCATATGATACTTAAAAACTTACTCTGTGATGTCTCCACCAAGCATATTCTATCGTAAACTTCCTCTCAACTTTGTAATAAAATAATTTGCAATGGGAAAAGGAAAATTTTCACAGTTTTCTAGGGGAATCATTAGATTAAAGATTCTGAGATTACTCAGGAGTGAGCTCAGTCATCCAAATAAAAAAAATCCTAAATCATAATGACCCAATTATTGGTCCATAAACAATGTTTGTAATGAAATACTTCATATTTCAAGTAGTGCTTTTTGCAATTATATGAGGAAATACTAAATCCCTATAATAGGTTATATCCAAACCTGGTAGTAATTCAATTTTACAAAGGATACTGAGCCCTGATACTGAATTCTTCATACATAAAAACACCATGCTAAGTATGATGGGGCCTGTAGATAAAATCCAGTCTTTATTTTATTTATTTATTTATTTATTTATTTTCCTTTTTGTCTTTTTTCGTCTCCAGCAATGGATCGCAACCCTCAGTATCACGCCCGTACTGGACTGGGACCGGCAACGGGATCGCAACCCTCGGTGTTGCGCCCACACCTCGCTCAGCCAGTGAGCGGGAACCAGTCTGTATGTGGGATCCAAACCCTCGGCGGGAGCGCCGCCGCACTCCCAAGCGGCGCACTGTAGCAGTGCGCCACCGGGCCGGCCCAAAATCCAGTCTTTACACTCAATGAGTTGGCACTGTCTTAGAAGATAAGGGAAACATAAGTAGATAGGAATGGGTTTTTAGGGTAGAAAAGGTTTCATGTGGTGAGGTAAGGAGATCAGAAAGTATTTCCTGGAAAAAGTAAAAACTGAAGCAGATAAATAGTCAAAAACAGGAACAGCTAACACAATAAGGAATGTTTATTAAGTTGATACTTGCAAATTCTATTAATAATCCTACGCAGACCATGTGATTTAATCTTCATGATGACATTAAGAGGAGGTATGCTCTCTGCATCATATGAGCAAGCACAGCTTCAGGGCAGCATGCTGAAATGACCTGCCTATAGCCACACAGCTGGTTTGGAAGAGACGGGATTCTAACCCAGGATTATCTCACAACAGAACTTGGGCACTCACTTGTGTCTTGTCTCCTTGCCTTTGTCTAATGCTACTCCCTTCTCTATGTGTCCCACACTCATCCTGTTCTGGGATCTATGTCACGAAAGGAAGGAACTTGCCTGGCTTGCTCTGTCCTAGGACAGCCACTGCAACAGTGATAGCAGAAAATGCTGTTGAAGTGGAGGTGATCCCAGAAGGATGAAAGTCTCAAAGACTGTCCTATCAAATTACAGAGCCACAGTGGCCCCAGGATCCCCTGAAAGCCCATGGCAAGTAGGAAATTTCTTCCATGTGTGGCAGGCACGCTATCTAATGCTCTCTGACCCGCTTACCTACAGCTATGAAGTAGCGCTTTCACTCTAAAGCAGGTGAATTGGGAGTTGACTGTGGGGGATGCCCCACCAAATGATGCTGAGCCCATTAGTTTCAAAGACTTATGTGAAGGGAAGAACTAGAAAAAGTCCCCATATTCTCTGAAGTGATACAACTTGTATTATAATATAAATTCCATGGAAAGTGTAATGTCCAAGGATCCATCCTGAAGTTTTGTTCAGTTTTTGATTTGCTAATTATAAAATTCTTAAAGAGTAGAGATCTCACACTTTGACTACGATAATTTAGGCATTTCTCAAGAAACTGTATTTTAAGGAATATCCTTGAAATAAGCATGTTGAACTACAGCATTCTGATTAAAGTTTCTTTAAAAAATACATTTTCTAGCCTGAATAAATTTATTTAGAATTTTGTCCAAATAAAATCTAGAGATCATAATGAAGAATTGCAGTGGTTGCTATTGTTCTTTGAAAATACTGAAGGCAGCTATGTCTCCCCTTCTCCCATGATGACTACTTTTCCACGAGGATTCACCTTTTATATTGATTGCTGAAACGTAAAATGTCTTTTGTTTTTGGTGTTAATTTTACATGATTCTGTTTTTTATCATTTAATTGTTTATGCTTCGAATTTGCCCATGAGCCCTTTGAGTTGTGACAGAACAGCTGGTACACGACGAGTTGCCAGAGTTAACAGCTGCCTGTCACCCTCTGTTGCCAAACATGGCACCAACAATGAACACAATCCCAGTTTTAAAAGGACCCACTTTTTTAACCTCAGAAAATTATCTTCACAATTTTGATCTGTCAAGAGGTAAAAAACATATCCACATTAACTTATACCTAATTCATTATTTCTTTAACACTTGTCTCATATTGCCTTTTAACAATAATCAAAAGGCCATATAAATTAAAAGTACAGGTCTGAGAAGCATATGAAAAATAAAGCACATTCTTAAGCAACCACATGGAAAACAAGGAAAATTTTAAGGGGAAAAAAAATAAACATTTCAATTAATAATTTCTAGGACACTGATAAATTGTAATAAATTGAGAAAAATAATGTATGTGTGCATTATATAGGATACTATGTGTAAGGAGCTATAAAACAAGGTGGCAAAATTTTAGTGGAAATTTATATTAACATATTCATCTTTATATTTAAATCAAACACTGGCACACCTGATGTCATAAATAAAAATCACCAAATACAAAATGTTCATCCTTAAAGATTAAAGTTAAAAATTTCTAATATTGTACTGAGATTATATAAACTGAAAAGCTAAAAGGGGGAAGTCAGCATGTCTGGTGTAGGCCAGAGTGGGACCTTGCCTTTCCTCTGCTCCGTATATTAAAAAATACAATGTGGGCGTGCTTCTCACTTGATCCCCCAGAATGTACCAACAGGTATCTCTTCTATTATTTAAAATAGCAACCCATCATCTCAGCCCTCTTAACTACTTAAGCTTTTCTTCATATTACTTATTTCCAATATTATGTTACATCCTCATTATTTTTAATTATCTTCCCCAATAGAGTATAAACTACATGAGGACAGGGATTGTGTCTATTTTGCTCACTGTAACTCCACTCCCTTGGCACATTGTAGAAGCTCAACAAATATTTATGGAAGGAAGGAAGAAATAATGGAATAAAGGAAAGAAAGAAGAAGGAAGGGAAACAAAATGAAAGAAAATGGTGAATCTTTTTTCAATGTTTTTTTCCAATATCATTTTCTGGAACAAGAGAAAATTCTATGATTCTACAGAAAGCCAACGATATCTATTTTTCCGTAATATTTTACCATGCTATTTTTTACAATTAGATTTGTTTTACATTTGAATATCTTTCTGAATACTCACCTAAAAAGAAATCAAAACTAAATTATTTCTATAGCTGAGATATAGCTGCACTTACTAAGCAATCAATTTCTTTTTCTGTATTTTATATATAATGCTAAAGAATATTTCAAAAAAATGAATTAGCCTGAAACATCATAATTATTGGTATTTTTTTGCCCAGTGCTTAAGCAACCACTAAGACATTTTTTGGGTTAGCTGTGTTCATGGTGTATAAGATTATATTAAAACACATTGCCTCTGTGTAAATGAGCAATGAAGCAAGGATATTTGGCAAGCAGACTTCAATTCAGATTTTTTAACCATCTTAAAATATGGTAACTTTGAATTTTTATATAATACTATACTGGGGTATAGAGAAGTTAAATTGTTTGAGATTTATGTATTATAATATCTTCCAGATAATACTAAAGATATTATTATAGCTAGTTCTTTCACCCAGAGGGATTCAGATACTTTATGAAATCATCCAATTAGTTTCCCCAGTAACTTCATTAAATGTCCAATACCATTAAATAGAAAATAATACACTTTTACTAGAATATATCTTAAGGCATTTTTCATTAATGGATGCCATTTACCTAGCCTATGTAGGTTAAATAACATAGTATCACCTGTTATAATCAAATAAAGTCCTTTCAATTATATATCTACCTAAAGTGGTTCTTTAAATTAATAGCTAATGAAGAAAATAAAACATTAATATGGCTGGGATAGTAAAAATGTACAGATTCATGTGAGATAGGAGATGACCCAGAGCTTTAGCTGAACTGTGCCTCGTGTCTGACCTACAGAAACAGTAAAATAGTAAATAGATGCTAGGTTAATCCATTAAGTTGGCTGTAATTTGTTAAAAGCAGCAAATAACTAATACAGACCACCTACCATATTATTTAGAACTCATCGTGTACACAGGTTGAATCATATGAACTTTCAGGCACTATCTGATGCACACAACAATCACAATTTCATAGAGTTCAATAATGAATCCTGATGCTAATTGGTGTAGTTCTTTGGGGTTGCAGGACAGAGACAGAAGACACCACAGTTGCTCACCTCATGACTCTCTCCATAGGCAGTTCACACGGAAGTTTGTTTTTGTAAGGCCAGCAGAAGAATCTTTGACTGCTTCCATGTGCAACCTCTAGACATCATTTGAAGGGGGGATTATGTAGGGTCCACCCAAGGCAATCTCTCTTTTGATTAAGTGAAATTAGATTGATTAGGGATGCTAATTAAATATGCAAAATTATTTCACCTTTGCTATATTCTATTGGTTAGAAGCAAGTAACAGGTCTCACCCACACTCAAGGGGAGTGAGTTATATAAAGGTGTGTGTCATAATCATCTTAAATTACTCTCACTCAGAAACTGGTTAATTTGTTAATAAGATGTGGCTAAGAGAATAGTCTGTAATCTATTATCCAGAGAATCAAAGCCTGCCTCTGTCTCTCTCTTTTCTTTGTTTAGCTGCTGCTTATCTTAGCTTGCTTCATACAATTTTATTAATAGTGGAAAATTCTCACTTTTTACTTCTCCACTACCATATAATCTGTATCAATTTTATTGCTGAGATATGTTATTTTTGCCAATATACCTTATGTTAAATGCCCAAGGCTACTTACTTATGCTCAGGGATATTTTGTCTATTTACATAATTATGGGACTTTGCGTTTTGTTCAAATTGCTTCAGTGTTCTTGCTATCTTAATTTATTTACTTATTCAAAAATATTTTTTAAGACTATTCCACGTTAAGAAAGGAGACGGATAAATGTATACATATCCAAGACTGGCATGTACAAACCCATGGGAGAGAAAGTCAAATAAGCTCACACAAATGGATAAATTGTGACTGTGATGATCGCTCTCAGAAAAAAGTATTGGTTTTGTATCTGGATGATCTGACCAAGTCAGGTAGGTCTTCCAAAATGTCCCTGAGTTAAAGATGCTTGAAGAAGGTCTAAAAGGTGAGGAGGGATGAGGCTAAGCTGAGGGAAAAGAACATTTTACATGCAGGCCACTGCCTGTGCCAAGGTCCTGGAGTGGAAGGAAACATGACAAGTACAAGGGCCTGAGAGTAGCCCTGCTCAGCTGAATCGGAAAGACAGGTATATGATGAAGCTGAAGAAGAAGCTGGGGGCCGGATCGCACAAGGACGTATTCAATTCTAAGAGCAAGATTAGATCATTGAAGAATTTTAGGCAGGAGAAGTAGCATGCTTCAATAGTTTTGTGCTGGGCAGCAGAAGAAATTAGAGAACATTTAGAGTGTCTCTGTTTAGAACAGGTAGGAAGCTACTTAAGACCCTATGTGAGAAGTGGTGGTAGGTAGGACTAGGATAGAAGCAAGGAGGTGAACATGAGTGTACAGATTCAAGAAGCATTTGCGAGGTAACCTCTGTAGACTTGTTAATTGGTTGGATGTAGGTGACCAGTCATCTCAGGTTTTGTTGAACTAAGGGAATTCGTAGGATGCTAATTTGGATGAAGGGCTTTCAGTGGTGAAACTGGAAAAGTCCTTACCAAACTGGGCAACCTAAGAAGGAAAGTGAAAGATAATTGTCTCAGGCTTGACGTGAGCTTATCCATTAGGCAGAGGGAATAATCTCCAGAATCTATCCTCCACTGGGGAAAAAAATATATAGGCACTGAGCTATTTTGTAAGTTATACTGATAAACATCTTCCAAACCTGTAACTTCTTAGTATTTTACTGTTTAACCATTTAGCATTTTCTTATCTGTGAACTATAATTCATTCATTTATTCAGTTACTGTTTTATGAAGCATCAACTAAACACTGACATTCTAGTTAGTGTTCAAGGAGAAAACAGACATAGATAAATAGTATGTCAGGTCGCAATAGGAGTGATGCGAAGTGATTGTCCACGGTGAGGATTTCCGACAGTGGTAGTGGTTGGGAGGTGCTTTGGAATTTTATATAGTGTGCTCAAGAAAAACCTAGCCAGAAAGGTAACATTTGAGAAAATCTCTGAAGCACGTGAGGAATTATGTTAGCCTACTAGATATAGAGGAGCATTCAATTAGAGCAAAAAAAAAATAAAAAATACAAATTCCTGATGCAAGAATATGCCTGGAAAGTTTAAGGAGCTGCAAGGAGTCCCAGAATGTGGCTGGAGCATGAGAGTAATGGGATATTTGTAGGACCTGACAGGGGTGGGGGTTGATGTGTGTCCAGACTATGCAGTTAACCTTGATAAGGTGTCTTGAAGGAGGGCAGCAGTGGTACAAATCATTCCAGATCATTTCCTTTTTAATAATGCCTTCAATGCTTGTCTAAATCCACTCTACACTTGATTTTGGGGATTTATTTCTGCCTTTCCAAAAACATATTAACATATTTCTCTCTCTCTCTCTCTCTCTCTCTCTCTCTCTCTCTCTCTCTCTGTGTGTGTGTGTGTGTGTGTGTGTGTGTGTGTTTGTATTTAAGATGGCAGAACAAAGGGGACAAATTTTAACTGAGAACATCTACGCGCAAGACTCTATGTTAGGCATTTTCCATGCATCTTTTTTCAAAGAATTAGACTAGTTATTAAATCGTCACAATGTTAGAGATGAATAACCTGGGAGTTCAAAAAGAGCACAATGACATAGTTATACACACTTGGAGAGTAGAGACTTATGAATGGCCAACAGGTACATGAAAAAGTGCTCAACATCACTAGTCATCAGGGAAATGCAAATCAAAATTACACTGAGATATCATCTCACCCCAGTTAGACTGGCCATTATTAAAAAGACTGAGAATAACAAATGCTGGTGAGGATGTGGAGAAAGGGGAACCCTCCCACACTGTTTGTGGGACTGTAAAACAGTGCAGCCATTATGGAAACAGCATGAAATTTTCTCAAACAACTACAGGTAGATCTACCATATGATCCAACAATCCGACTTCTGGGTATATACCCAAAGGAATGGGAATCATCATGTTGAAGGAAAACCTGCACTCCCATGTTCATTGCAGCTCTGTCCACAACAGCCAAGAAATGGAACCAACCTAAATCCCCATTGATGGATGACTGGATGAGGAGAATGTGGTATATATACACAATAGAATACCACTCAGCCATAAAAAAGAATGAAATTCTTCCATTCATAGCAACATGGATGAGCTTGGAGAAAATCATGTTAAGTGAAATAATCCAGGCACAGAAAGAGAAATACTGCATGTCCTCACTCATAAGTGGGAGCTAAGAAAGAAGGAGAGAGAGGGGGTGGGGGGGAGGGAGGGAAGGAAGGAAGGAAGGAAGGAAGGAAGGAAGGAAGGAAGGAAGGAAAGAAGGAAGGAAGGAAGGAAAAAGAGAGAGAAAGAGAGAAAGAAAAGAGAGAGAGAGGAAAGAAAGAAAGAAAGAAAGAAAGAAAGAAAGAAAGAAAGAAAGAAAGAGACCACAATAATAAGTTGAACTTTCAGAGTGAGAGAACAAATCTATGGTTACTAGAGGTGGGAAAAGGGGAGGGAAAGAGGGGTTAGGGAAAAACTGGGCAAGGGGCACAATGAATAAGTATGATTTGTAATAGTAAATATGCTAATAACAATGATTTGATCACCATATATTGTACACAAATAATGATAGTCAGCACTGTACCCCCAAAATATGTATGATCGATTATGCTTCAATAAAAAAGTATGCTATGATCACATGTTCTATAGATCCTGCTTTGCTTTTAAAGCAAATATATATGAATACTTCGGGGGAAAACTAAAACAAAAACAAAAAACAAAAAAACCTTGTATCTCCCTGACTTTAGTTTATAATGTTAAAATGTTTGAAGGAGAATCAGAGAATAGGGAGAGCTAACTTTCTTAATAGCAATGAAGGGCGTATATTTGCTGGTGGTTAATTTTACCTGGCATATGGTTCGGTATGCTAATAAAGAAAGTTCCACACTCAAATAGGGAAAAATAAATTGCACTCTACTGAAAATTTTGGAATCTCTGCAAGCCAAGGAATAGGACCTTTCACATTGTGTTGACTCACTGGAAAGGGAAGTGGTCGTGAGAATGGCTCAATCCACAAGCCTTAGTGGCCCTTTAACTCAGGCAGCTCTACCCTAGTCCCTGAGTCTCTGCCACAGCAACCTAATACTTTCTTAATTTGATCTGTTCTTCTCTCTCTTTATCCCTTTCACTGGTTAACATTAGTAAATTTCCCTATCATCTTTGATTAGCTAATTTGTCGTGATGATCACTGATAGGTTAAAAACTTGAAATCTTGGGCCTTGACAGTAGTAATAATTACACAAATCTCCATATGTGATAAAAGCCCCCCTCCCCTGCCAAATAAGTGTGTGTATAACTTAATTCTGAATAAAATCAGTGGGTTATATCAACATTGATATCCATGTTGTGATATTCTACTAGAGTTATGCAAGATATCACCTCTGGAGAAACTGGGTGAAGGGTACAAGGATTTCTCTGTATCATATTCAACTGCATTTAACTCTACAATTACTCCCAAATAAAATTATAATAAAAAGTTAAATCTTAGAAACCAAAATTAAAGAATATAGTTGGAAGAACACAACACAGAGCACAAATTTGAAGAAATATTTTAATGTTCTAGGGATATGTTTTAAATTTATTGGCCAATAGGTCTTTTGATTAAATTGAAAACAACATTTAACAGAACAACCAAAAGGGTTCTGTTTCTTCCTTTTTCTAGGCCATGTATGGCAGTGATGAAATATTTTTGCTTGCAACTAATTGTTTCCTGCAGACTTTTTCTCTCATTTTGTGTAGATAACACATACATTAATTCTATTTGCACATCTAATATGCTTACTGAAAAACAAAGGGGATCTTTACAATTTCTTAAACCTTTATTTTAAATCCTATTGAAAGTATCCATAGAAAGGGAAAAGGACATAGGTAATAAGTGTGATTTGTCAGTTCACGTGTTTAAAAATTAAACATGTTAATAAGTTTAAGACATGAAATAACTCTTAACGTTATATCAACCAACTAGTTTTAAATTCCAAGACCACAGTTTTTTGGTGTTATTTGTGTGTGTGTGTGTGTGTTTGTCTAAGTAAAACAAATATCCTTTATTAAGGTAAATAACTTGAATGTTGAAATTGTTAATTTTATATGTCAACTTGACTGGGCCACAAGGTGCCTAGATATTTAGTCAAACAGTATTCTGGTTGCGTTTTTGAGGGTATTTCTGGATAAAATTAACTTTTGAATCAGTAGATTGTGTAAGGTAGATTTCCTTCCCTTATGTGGTTGGGCCTTGTCCAATTAATTGAAGGACTGAATAGAACAAAAAGACTGATCCTTCTGTGAGTGAAAAAAAAATATATATTTTGCTGCCTGACTACCATAAGCTGGAAAATTGTATTTTTCCTGCCTTAAGACTCAAACTAAAACATTGGCTCTTCCTGGGTCTCAAGCCTGTCAGCATTTAGACTGAAACTACACCATTGGCTCTCTTAAGTCTTCAGCTTAGTGACAGTAGATCTTGGGACTTGTCAGCCTCCATAATCAAGTGACTCAATTACTTATAATAAATCTATATATCTATATTTTCTATTTGTTCTGTCTCTTTATAGTGCCCTAACCAATACAAATGTGTACTATACTTTGGATAATCTTAGATTTTTTAAAGGTTAAAGCATATAAGTTCTTGTGTATATGTGAGTATATTTATTTTACGTCTTGGGAATTTTTTGAGAATCTGCTGTCTATACCAGCAGCACATAAAATGGTGACCATTAAACATAAGTATGGCAGGAATACAATCCCCATCCTGAAGCAATTTTTATTTTAAAAGAGTAGTTACTTTGTGCGATGTAGGAAGCAAATATACCATGTATACTGTGTGTGTATATATATAGACATAAATATAGATGCATACATAAATGCATGCAAAGTGAGATATAAACCAAAGATGTTGCCAGATTATAATAGTATTTGGTAGGATAGTCTTCCACATTAATCTGGAACAAAGACTAAATAACAAAAGTGATTAACCAGAAAACTAGAAAAATAAAACAAAAAATTTTTTTTCACAATATCCGTTGTCTGAAATGATGGAATACTCCGGAGATGTGAATAAGGGAGATAAAGGATGGGGGTTGGAGGGCATCCCAAGTCGATTAGCTCTAAAAGATAGAAGTATGGTTTTGGGAGACAGCACGGTAGTAAAAGTGCCTATGGAAAGTGTGGAGGGATGGAAGATTATAGGAAGTGGGGAAAACACAATAATGTTTAAAATGCCACAGAACAAGTCACTAAAACTTGCTGAACTCAGTCTCTAGAAGAGCTTCACCACTAAAACCGTGGAAGACTGCTTGAGCTGCGCTTGTAGGAATATTCTGAATACTATGACATTTCTAAGTGAATATCAGAAATGCCAGTAGTATTTCTTCCAGCCGAGGAGCACATTTGGATTTGATTGCAAACGTGCCTTATCTGTTACCATTCTGGGGCAGTGAGTACTTCCAGGGCCTTCATTACATATCCTTTTAGATGGGATTTTAAAATATCATGGAGAGATATTAAAATATCATGGGGGGATTTTCTTTCAGCTCTACATGTAGCATGCCAAGACGTAGGGAGTTTATTCCTTAGTCTATCTGTTTACTAACAACCCGACAAGAAGCTTTTCAGAAAATCTAAATGGCAGGAACACAGAATTGTAAAGGCAGGGAATGCTCTGATATGCAGCCACGAGGTATACTTTCCTGGTTTGTTTAAGGAAAATTAAACAGTCCACCTCCACTGTTCCTGAGTATGTGTTGGAGATCGTGGCTTCAGGGAAAAATGATCACAGATGCATGGTTACCATGATGCAGGAACCAGCAAGCCTGAGAAGAAAGCAGCTACCTGTATGCTAGAAAAAAAGCACACACACACACACACACACACACACAAATCCTAACAATGAAGGTGGTAAACAATGGAATTGGATTTTAAACGAAATCATGTAATCTGTTTCAGTGAAGGTCCTTATAAACAAAGCAAAGTTTAATATGTCCAGGAGATTAGAGTTGTGGTTCTGTATAGGATAGGCTGTAAATTCAATAGCTCTTGGAAGATTTTTTTTTTATAGCCAATTTAGTTTTAATTATTGCTAATATAAAAAGCCCAAATAAATGTGTATAAGAGACACCTTTGCTCATGGCCTTGGCCTTGTTTACAGCTCTCAGTTACCTACAGTTTACAGTTGCATTTCCTCAGCCCGGACTCACTTCCTGGCCTGTTTTCCTAAGATTCTAAACTCTCTGCGAAGCCTCGCTTCATCCCCAGTCCACCTGTCCACTCTATACGGGCATTTCAGGTAACTTAGAATAGCTCTTCATTTCATATACTCGTATCTTGGTAGAATTAGCAATTCAGTTTCTATTACATGATGTGGGCTCATCCTCTATTCTCTCTTCTATTTATACTAAGTAAGTCCTAAATTCCAGATTATCTTCTTGGGGAAGGTCCTAATTCCCAATTATCTGTGGATTTATATAATTCTTCTCCATATCACTTATTTTCATTATGTATTTGAGATGTTTATACACTTCTCTTGACATTAAACTGAACAAAGACTATAGTTTGTTCATTTTTAAATCATTGTGCAGTAACCACAATGCATGCACAAAACATGTAGCGTAACGCCAACTTTTAAAGAAGTGCTTAATTATATATGTATATTCCACATGCTTACAGAAAAGTTCTTTCAGACCTCCTCCTGGATGACCCACATCATTTGGGGGGTAAGCCATAAATCCCACTGTGAAAGTAACTCTTGATTTTTTCTCATTCTTTCTAATCTCAGTGTGTACATTTAAATTCCCATAATTTTTACCTAAATTTTTTAAATAGCCTCCTGACAAGTTTGCATGCCTGTTTTCAACACATCTTTTACAA
>NW_007730803.1:0-5047 GCF_000696425.1 Galeopterus variegatus | reverse complement strand
TCACCAAACATAAGTTCAAGATCCATAAAATATCCCTCCTTAATCCCCCTTCATAGACCTACCAAGTTTCCTCTGGGATGTGTTTCCAGTTGCTCAGCTAGGTAAATACACCTAACCTTGTTTAGCTGTAGGAGTGTTCTTGTGGACTTTGTTGAACTTTGACAGGACACACTAAGAACTTTTAAATTACAGGTTGTAATACCCATTCCCAATCCCTGTATACTTCCCTTTCCTGAAGGAAAAGTTATTGTCATAATGAGAGATATTAGTGATGGGAAAATGTTACTCATGGAATGTTGTTTGGAGGCAGAAAAGATAGTAGATCAGTAGCTCTACAAAAATAGTAAGCAAGGTATTTGAGACACTTTGTGCTCTATCTGAAGATCCACCTTTATATCCTCTGGCCATAGGTCTTAGGACATCCCCATACCAAAAATATGCCCTTCCCCCAAACACATCATTTACTTTCTTGTTATGTCATATTGTTATGGGCATTCTCTCATTTTCTAATTCCATTACTAGTTCTCCGTGTGTTAAATTTTTGCTTAAAGCCTAACACAACTCCTCTTTTCTGGGAAATTGTCCCCAGTTCCAGCATTCAGAAGGAATCATCTTTTTTAGATTCCCGTAGCCCTTTGGACTTGAATTAAAATTAATTGTGTATATATTCATCTCCCTGTCTAGGTTATGAGCCATTTGGGTTTTACTAGTCTACAATTTTTTTATTTTTATTTCCCAACACAGTTACTTGAACATAGAGCTGCTCATATGTATTTAATGGATTAATTTCAGAGGCACTGACCTATGTAAACAAATTCTCAAGAAACTAGTTAATAATGCAGGATTCCAAGTTAGCGTTTTAACATAGGAGTTACGTCTGGCTTGAAAAGCAGAGGTGGTATCTTCCTAAGCTATTTTTGATAGGCAAGCTCCCTGAGGAGGTCAATTTGTAGATCCAAATTCTTGTATTACCACTGAGCACCAGTTAGTCATAAAAGAGGTGGAATTTTCTAGAAAAGAAGTTTCCATAAGTTGTACAGTATACTAATGTACAGTCTTCTTCCACCCAAGAATATTACCAGAGAAATAACTGCTGTAGTCAGCAAAAACCAGAGTATATGCTTCTCTGAAAAAATTAGGAAAACACTAATATTCTTGCTCTTTGGTGCCCCACCTCCCTAGCATACTGAATATATTAGGTTGAACCACATAAAAATTTCCATTTTCTTGGTCAAAAATAAACGAACATTATCAGTGCCGTATGGTCCTAATCAATATATATTTCCTAACTCTAAATTGTGGTGTGTGACAATTGAGATGAATAAATTGTCCCCTTTTTTTGTTTCATTTTACTTTGGCTCTCATTATGAAGATTGGACTTGGTTATTCCCATCTCCTTAGCAACAGATATACACATCATTGCATAAGAGGAATTCTTTCTGCAGGTGGCATATCTTAACCATTTGCTATTTATTTTTATTGGTTTCAAACTGAGAGTGATGTTTTTTTTGACGTTGGCCTAAAATGCATTAATAAGACTAAAACAACTCGATTAAAATAATATCCTATTGTTTCTGATCTCCCAATACATTATTAACATTTAAAAATTGAATCTTACCATAATGCACAATGCACTTTGATGCAATGAAACGAGTACAGATCACTGCTAATATAATATAGTCTTTTTCCTAAATATCAAATAATGCTTGTTCTGATTTAAAATCATTTCACAAATATGCAGATCTCACAGCATAGATACTGAGAATGGAGTTATAGATGGCTTTTAATGTACTAATCCAATGTGTTTGATAATATCAATATTATGAAAACCCATTCCTAACAAAATCTATAATGTTATGTGGTAAACTGTTGGATATTTGATTTCCAAATTGTACCACCTGGTAAATACTAGCATCTATGAAATTCATTATCATCTAATAAGTTGATTACCACTTAGCTACCTTAATATTTACAAATTACCTTAATTTTTTTCTATTTCTCTCTCCTTTCCTTCTTAGAAATCTTTGGCTCAGGCATTTCGGTTTATTTTTCCATTGGAATAACCACAAGTTGAAAGGTGACAGCGAAGTTTGCATAAGCAAATGACATGGTTGAATAATAGGGAGTCCTAAGTTCCATGTTGCACATGTTGGTGGAAAACAAGCACAGCATCAATATACAATGCACAGATAAAAGATGATGAAGTTTGCATAAGCAAATGACATGGTTGAATAATAGGGAGTCCTAAGTTCCGTGTTGCACATGTTGGTGGAAAACAAGCACAGCATCAATATACAATGCACAGATAAAAGATGAGAGTCTTAATTACTGTATAAACACATGAGCTGCCAGTAATATCCCAGCTGTCCACAGGCTCCATCAGCACTTTTCTAAGGCTCACATATTTAGTTTTTTTGGAAGACTTTTTTAAAATAAATTTTTAAAGAATAATTTTATGTTTACAGAAAACTCATGAAGAGAACACAGAGTTCCCACGTACCCCCCACCTAGTCTTTTATTATTATCAATATCTTAAGTTAGCATATTTTCACAAGTAATAAAGCAATAGTTACAGATTATTATTAACTGAAGTCCATTCTACATTTAGATTCTCCCTAGTTTTTACCTTATGTCAGTTTTCTGTCATAGAATCTCATCCACAATACCAGTTTACATTTAGTTGTCATGCCTCCTTGGGCTCTCCTTTACTGTGACAACTTCTGGAGCTTTCCTTGTTTTTGATGACCTTGACAGTTTTCAGGAGTTCTGGTCAGGTGTTTTGTAGAATGTTCCTCCATTGGGATTGTGTGCTGTTTTCCTCACAATTAGGCTGCAGCATTTGGGGGAGTAAGACCAGAAAGATAAAGTGACATTACATACTGTCAACCTGACCTACTGCTGTTGAGTTAACCTGATCACTGACGGAGGTAGATTTAACAGATTTTTCCACTGTGAAGTTCCTTCTTGTCTTTGCATTTTTTGTGCTGACATAACAGAACACCATGAACTGGGTAATTTACAATGAAGACAAATTTACTGGCTCACAGTTCTGGGAGCTGAGAAGTCCAGGATCGAAGGGCCAGCATCTTGCAAGGACCTTCTTGTTGTGTCATCCCATGGCAGAAGTTGGAAGGGAAAGAGATAGTGCCCATGTGCTCGGCCAGTAAAGAGAGGGAGAGAGACAGACAGACAGCCTCTTATAAGGAACTCACTGCCACAATAATGACATTAATCCAATCATTAGGGCAGAGCCCTCATGGCCTAGTCACTTCTTAAAGGTCCCACCTATAAACACTGTCACATTGGGATCACTTTCTAACACATGAACTTGGAAAGACTTTCAAATCATAGCACTCTTTTATCCCCTTTCCATACTGTACTTTTTGGAAGGAAGTCACTATCTGCACCCTACACTTAAGGAATGGGGAGTTAAGTGAAGAGGCCTCTAGAAGAGCAGAGTGTCTATATAAATTATTTACAATTCTTTTGCATGGGAGATTTGTTTACTTTCCCCCATTCATTTTCATTCAGTAATTTGTTTGTAAAAGTCTAGATGCAAGGCTATTTATTTTTTACTTTGGTTATAATTTAATACCACTTTATTTATTTCATTTATAAAATGATTTTACCTTGGCCACTTTGGTACTTCAAAAAGTGCATGGAAAAAATAAAATTATTTTTTACTTTGGTTATAATTTAATACCACTTTATTTATTTCATTGATAAAATGATTTTACCTTGGCCACTTTGGTACTTCAAAAAGTGCATGGAAAAAATAAAATTAGAAGATAATGCAAATTTTTCCATGAATTTTTTGAAGACTCCTCATATGTAGTCAAGTGCCACACAATAATGTTCTGGTCAATAAGGGAACTTGCATACAATGATGATCATATAAGATTATACTATGGTATGTTTACTGTCCATTTCCTATATTTAGGTATGTTTAGATACATAAGTGCTTACCGTTGTGTTACAATTCCCTGCAGAATTCAGTACAATAGCATGCTGTAGAGGTAGCTGAGGAGAAATAGGCTGCACCGTATAACCTAAAAGTGTCGTAAGCTATACCACATAGGTTTGTGTGAGTATACTCTGTGATGTTCACGCAATGGCAAGATGGCCTAATGACACACGTCTCAGACTGTATTCTTGTTTTTTTTTTTTTCTTGTTTGTTTTTCTCAGAGCGCCTCATCATTTCTGGCACTGCAGCATGCTCCAGGCTTATCTTGTGTATTCCCTGACCCAGCCCTAGAATGAACGATTTCTTACATGGTCCCTGTTTCCTTTTGTTGGAAAATGGTATTAGAAACCAAGATATGGGTACTAGGTATGTATGCTCATTGCTACCAGGATGCAGCTACTTCTAGGCCTCCTTTGCTGAAAGAGAAAAGAAATATACATGTGTATACTAACCCAATCATTTACACATTTTTCTATTCATATGTATATTTATAAAATGTATTTCTGTATATAGAAATGTATATTTGTATATTTGTATTTATACTAAATTAAACATATTTATACTATGTTTCCAACTCTCATCCATTACCATACCGGTCATTCTAGCTTCCCCCTCATGCTCATCTGTAACCACCAACTCCAGCATGAGAAACCTGACTCCCACCAAGTGCCATTCACTTAGGTAATCATTCAGTTTTAGTATAAATGCATGGTGGTTTCATAATTGTTTACTGATACTCCTACGAGAAAAAAACATTATCAAGTAAAGTACAATGCTTCTTTACAGCTCCTTTTGTCTTTGTTTTACAGTCACCATTTATTTCTAATATTATTTATTACGCTTCCCTCCTAACACCTCAAAGAGACCATTTAATGCATTTGTAATATAGTTCCATACTTTAGTAACAGTCTACCTTCCATCCTGGGATTCCCCAGCTGGCTAAATGGTGTTTTAAATATGCATGTATTAAGGTTAATTCTTTTCACTACAAAGTTGTAGGGGTTTTGATAAATGCATAGTGGTATGTGCCCACCTTTATGGTATGTAGAACAATTTTGCTGACCTAAAATGTCTAGGACCTC
>NW_007730802.1:111800-180431 GCF_000696425.1 Galeopterus variegatus | reverse complement strand
CAGAGATGGAATCTGCCTCTCGGGAAGAGGGAGTTTATCTGGGGCTGGCGCCCAGGGTGTGGCGGAAAGACGATCTGGGCGAGCTTCTCTTCCCAGCCCCCCCGAGGCTGGCCGGGGGCTTCCCACGCTGCCAGCCCCGTCTGAGAACCGCGGGAAGAGTGGGACTACAGGCCCCGGGGTGCTCCGCGTCGAGGTGAGCAAATAGCATGTCCCAGCGGGGAGCCAGGTCAGACAGAGATGACTGGCCTGCCCTCACTATGCCGGGATTGTCCGACTCCACCCTAGAAAATGGAGGCAGCTTTGTTGTGGGCGCCCAGCCTGGTGTGATGAGCGGGGGCTAGGTGTGCGAGGAATAGTCGGGCTTCGCCCCGCAAGTGGGATTTTTCTGGGGGTGACTCACGGAGGACGCAGGGTGGGCCGTTCCAGTGTGTTTCAGCGTGTTTCAGATGCCTCTGCGCGGTTCCTCCGCTGGCTCTCCCGGCCTTTGCCGTGTGGGCCGCCAATATTCTACACTGCCTTCTTTAGTTTCTAGTTTTTTTTTTGCAGAGGAAGCACTTGGCACAGCTGAATAATCAACCTGCTCTTGCTTTTTATCAACTTTGTGTGGAGTAAAAAATGCTGTTCTTCTGCAAATGAAAATTCTCTAATAATAGTAATTATGAAATTAATTTTGTTATCCGAATAAATGACTACTAGCTGAATTGCGAGATTTTAAATCTCAACCTGTTGGAAACATTGTTCATAAAATTACTGAAAGAAATCCAGGTGTCTGAGTTTAGTTCAACAAACATAAGAGAATCATATGATCATCAAGCTATTTTTTACATTTGCAGTATCATTGTACAAGAAGACAGTTAAAGATTTGTGAACTTGAGGGAGTTCCTGTTTTATTTGCATTTGATAGTGATTTTTCTTCCTTGGCAGTGGCATTTGAATTTCACCAGGTATTCTTAATTCTTTATTATAATATTAATTTCCCTAGAAAAATAATGTTTACCTTAAAATAGTCACATACTGCTTAAGATTATAGATATTTTATTGACATGCCATATGTAGATTTTTTCCATTAATTTTGGTGAGCACAGAATTTTTCTACAGACTACCCTAGATTTATATGACAGAAACTTCCTCACATTTATTAAACTCAGTATCCATGTTTCTGCAAATTTCAATACAAGCAGAATCAGGACTTGAGATGAACACTTGCAAAGACGACATGGTGTTTTATAGTCTGATAGAGCCATTGCTGTTGAAAGCAAGTTTCAATTTTTAAAATTTACCTTATTATACTTATTATGATTTCATAAAGTTCTACTTTTCTCTAGCCTATGGTCACTCTTTTTGTTTATTTGTTTTCATTTCAGTATTTAGACTGTAAATTTAAAATTAAAATGTCAATACCAGAAACAAACATGTACATTTTCATTCTTGTCTAAGGTAAAGAATAAAATTTTATGTATTTATCCTGGCATCTTGTTACATAAAAGTTCTAAATATATGAAAAAAGTTATGAAATTAAAAAACAGAACATAACTCCATTTCCAAGGCACTGCCTCTTCATTTCAAAGCATCAACTTTGAGGTTTATCAAAGGATTATAGCCTTTGACTCATCTTTGATGAAATTCTAGTCAAGCACATTATCTTAGTCTGTTTCATGTTGTTATAACAGAATACCACAGACTGGGTAATTCATAAAGATAACAAATTTATTTTGTACAGTTCTGTATGCTGGGGAGTTCGAGGTCAAGGGATCTGCATCTAATGAGAGCCCTATTACTTCGTTATCCCAGCAAAAAGTAGAAGGGCAGGAATGTATGAGAGAGAAAGAGAACAAGCCTACTCTCAATGGTAACTAACACATTCTTGTGATAATGACATTAATCCATGACCTGTTCACCTCTGAAAAATCCCACCTCACAGCACCGTTGCATTGGGGACTAAGCTTTCAACTCATGAACTTTGGGGGACACATTCAAACCACACCACACAGTGTAACAACACTTCATCAGTATCAACACTAAAGCTTGAAAGATTAGAAGTGAGAATGTGAGAAACTTGATACTCTAAAATGAAACTATTAACTCATAGTTTTAACTACTGACTGTAGGTTATTGAGAGAATGTATCCTGTCCTACTCACACTCTCTTGTGTGCTTATCATAATGGCTGTTATGCAGTAGCCTGCAAGAAAATGTTTCTTGAGTGAATGTTGAATATGACAGATCAGATGTTCATTAACAAGCCATCACCAAATGAGACTTTACATGGCATGCTACTGCCATGGCATATGAAATAAGGCCATTTTGCCCCAAAACACGATGACATTCTTAGTGTGACTGGTATAATTTTATACTAAACATTCATAACAGCTATATTTTGCTGTTTTTAATCAGCAAAATTTTGAAAAGGCAAACCCAAAAGAAAATCATTTTTACAATACTGAATTTTCTTAAGTGTATTATACCATGAAGAAATCAATGAAAAATAATTTTCAGTAAATATAAAAAAAATTACACATTTACTTTTACAAAATTTTAAGACATCTAATTTCAGAAAAGATATAAACGAAAAATCTCAGATAGACACACCTTAGAAAGAATTAGAAATTTGAAATCTTATAACCTTTCAGCTTAAACCTTCACAGTCCACTTTTTTTTTTTTTCCTTTCCTAATCCTGGTAGGATAAATTATAATCACTTCCCAATTTTTACATATAACCAGATGCAAAATTTGACATTTTAGTGTCTTAGGGCTTGATCCTTAGTGAAGTAATGTGTGTCAGTATCCAAGTAACACACAGTGACGTGTTTCTTGAGTGCACGTGGAAAGTGCAGGACAGAGATAGCAAACTCAAATGCCTTCCTATGCCAGAAAGGAAAGGAAAGTGACTGATTTCAAGCCAGTCTTGAACTGAAGGGATGGACTTTGCCTAGAGAGAAGACAGATGTTTTTTCCTCTAGGTACAGCTGATTGTTGCCATTAGAAATGAGGGTCCAGTGTCACAAGAATTAGTTAATAGAATTGAATAAAAGCTGGAAATCAGATGTGTACATGAAGTTTCCTAACTTTTTAAAAGTTCAAAAATAATCTTTAAAATTTTAGAATTATTTTAAGCCCAAAACAAAACCAAACAACAAAAATAGCAGGTCTGTGGGCTGTATGTAGCACAAATTTTTAAGCCCTCCCATACTGTTTAGATATGCACACTTCGAGTATAAACAGAAGTTCCCGGCAGCTATGTTACTTAAGTAACTTGGTCCATAGGGCATTGAGGTTTTAGAAAAAATAAAATAAATGTAAAACTCTATACTTGAGTATTTAACCTCAACTACTTTCAATGATATGCATATGTAAATGTGTACTTTATATTTTATTGTGCTATCAGTAATTTACTGAGTTGTAATTCATGTCAGTAAATTTAGTAGATTTTGAGGGTATAGTTTGATGAATTCTGTCAAATAAATACTTGTTAAACCACCACCACAAACAACACATAGACTATTTCTATTACCCCAGAAAGTTCCCTCATCCTCCTTTCTGATAGGGCCCCCACCCAAGCACACATTGTTTTGATTTGTTCATCTTATATTAATTTTGTCTGTATGAGAATCATATGTACTGTTTTGTGTTTCTTTCACTCAAGACAATATATTTTTTGAGATTTTTTTTCCTCCCAGTGCTATGGATGCATAACAAATTACCCAAAACTAAGTGGCATTTAGCAAACAATTATTATATTCATGGATTTTATATGTCAGGAATTCAAAGTGCACCATGGGGAGGTTTTATCTCAGCCTTGAGATGTCTGCAGCCTGAGTTGTAAGAGACACAAAGTCGGGATGGTAAAATAATCTGGAAGCTCATTACTCACATGTCTTGTGGCTGAGTCTAGCTGTTAATTGGAGATCTCAGTTCCTCCATGTGATCCTCTCTACATTGTCTCTTCATGTGGGCTATTTTGGACTTTCTCACATCACCCAGGTCCCAAGGATATTTTTCTCATGCTCAGATTGGGGTTATGACTTATTGGGAAAATATCACAGTGGTGAAGTGCCATTCTTATCTCCTCATAACAATGGTAATATGGTCAGCAGGAGTTACCGCTGATGATGTTAACCTTGACCAGCTGGCTGAGGTAGTGTTTGCCAGATTTCTTCACTGTAAAGTTATTTGTATTCTCCCTTTCCATATTCTACTCTGTAATCAAGTTATTAAAGACATTCTACACTCAAGAGGTGGGGAATTAAGCTTCTTCTGCGAGAAGAGTGTCTACATAATTTATTCGCAATTCTTCAGGAGATTTATCTCTCCTCTTTTTGGTGAATTATTTGTCTGTATAGTATTGTAGTATAAGAATCTTACCCCATTCTTGCTGATAGCAGAGGCATCCATTTTTTTTAATGTTAATATTATTTCAAGAATATTATTATTATTATTATTGATTATACATATTCATGGGGCAAGAACTGACCATCAGCACTGTGCCCAAGATGTAGTGAGTAAATCAATGCTGTCAGCATGCCCACTACCTCAATTGCAGTTGTGCACATTGTTCCCCCTCCAAACTCTCCCCAAAGTTCCACTCTTCCTCCCACCCCTCCACCACCATCTTGGCCATCCTAGGTCTGTCCTCTGCCTCTGCAAGTTCAACAAGCCACTATGGTCTTTCTTTTCTTCTTTCTTTCTCTCTTAGCTCCCACTTATGACTGAGGACATGTGGTGTTTTTCCCTGTTTTTCCCTCAGTGCCAGGCTTACTTCACTTAACATAATTTTCTCCAAGCTCATCCATGTTGCTGCAAACGGAAGAATTTCATTCTTTTTTATGGCTGAGTAGTATTCCATTGTGTATATATATTACATTTTGCTTATCCAGTCATCTGTTGAGAGGCATCCATTTTAAATAGACAGACTGGCACTTGAAGAGACTTCACTGCAGGGCTAACAGCAGGAACTACCAGATAAGGCAATCAGCTACACGCCCCCAAGCATTTCTCCTTTAAGACCACATGGGTGTTTTAAATAAGTGACCTCTTGAGAGACCTACTTCTCCTTTCCAAGTCCCAAATTCATGTTCTTTGCATTTAAACAAAGCAATAGTTACCAACCCAGTGAAACACCATTGACCTCACCTTCTAAGTCTAATGTAAAGGTAAAGCCCAGGTACACACCTGTGTGTTCTCACTCTCTCACCACAACTTCAGTGTGTAGCCCTCAGCACTGCCATGTGCTCTCCAGGACCCGTGAATAAATAAAAGCCCTTGTTTCCAAGTTTCTGATGTGGACTTTCCTGAAGTCCATTCTGCAATTAAACTAGAAGAAATTTCCCCTGAGGAGAGATGTCTGTGTAACAGCCTGAATAGCACTCACTGGGGAGGTGCCAGGGTGCTTCCTGCCTTGGACTCCAAGTTAATAGTTTGTTCCTTTTCATTGCTGATTAGTATTCAATTTAACTGATGTACCTGATTTGTTTATTCATTCACCTATTGAAAAACATCTTGGTTGTTCCCATTTTGGGGTGATTATGAATAAAACTGCTATAAATGCTTGTGTTCAATTTTTGTGTGTTTTGACATAAGTTTTGAAAACAGTTGAGTAGTTACTTAGGAGTGTAATTGCTGGGTCATATGGTAAGCCTGTTTGACTTTATAAGAAACTGCAAAACTGATTTACAAATGATGGTACTATTTTGCATTGCCACCAGCAATGGGTGAGGGTTCTTGTTGCTCCACATTCTCACCATCATTTGGTATTTTCAGGTTTTTGTTTGTCTGTTTTAGCTATTCTAAAAAGTGTGTAGTGGTACCTAATTCTGCTTTTAATTTGCATTTTGCTAATGAAAAGCAATGGTGAGTATCTTTTCATATGCTTATTTTCCATCTGTATATCTTCTTTTGTGAAGAGTCTGTGAAGATCCTTTGTCCACTTAATACTTGGGTTATTTGTTTTCTTACTGAATTTTAAGACATATTTATATATTCTAAGTCTTATATCAGATATATAATTTGCAAATATTTTGTCCCAATTTGTGAATAGCCTTTTCATTCTTTTAAAAGACTCTTTCAAATACCGAAAGCTTTATATACAATAAAGTCCAATTTATTTTTTTTCTGTTTTCAGTGGATCATGCTTTTGATGTATCTAAAAACTCATCATGAAACTCAAGGCTATACAGATTTTTCTCATGTTTATTTCCAGAAATTTTACAGTTTGCATTTTAATTTATTTTTATTATCCTTGTGTATTAGTCAGGGTTTTCAAGAAAAACAGAACCAATAAAATAATACATAAAGGAGAATATATATATTCAATAGGAGAGTACACACAGACAGACACACAATGTATGTGTGATTGTTGAATCAACTTTGCATATTCCTGGATGAATCCTACTTGGTGTATTATTCTTTTTTGTATTGCTGGATATAATATGCTAATATTTTGATAAGGAGTTTCACATCTATGTTCATAAGAGTCGTTTGTAGATTTCTCGTAATGTTTGTCTGATTTGGTATGCAGGTATTGCCGGCCTCATAGAATGAGTTAGGAAGTATTCCTCCCTGTTCTGCTTTCCAAAAGAAGTTATTTAGAACTTGTACTATTTATTTCTTAAAGGTTTGGTAGAATTGAGCAGCAAAATTTAGCATTCACATATTATTCTTTAGCAAGTTTTTAACAGCTAATTCAAGTTAAAAATATAGTTATGTGGCTATTCAGGTTACTTACTTATCCTTATGTGAGTTATAGTAGTTTGTATCTTTCAAAGAATTGGGGTGTTTTGTCTAAATTAGAAAATTTATGGGTGTAAATTGTTCAGTGTATTCCCTTATTATCCTCTTAATGTCCACAGATTAGTAGTCATGACCCTTGTTTAATTTCTGATACAGGTAATTTGTGTCTTCTCTCCTTGTTCCTTGGTTAGTTTTGCTAGAGGATTATCAACTTGATATTTTCAAAGAACCCTACTTTTGGTTTCATTGACCATTTCTATTATTTTCCTGTTTTCAATTTTTTTTCAGCTCTTATTTTGAGCATTTTCTTTTTTATGCTTGCTTTAAGCTTAAATTGTGTTTCTTTCATTAGTTTTCTAGGTGAAAGCTTAAATTTTAAATTTTAAATCTTGTTTCTTGATGCATGGATTAATGCTGTACTTTTGCTTCTATTTGCATTTGTATTCCTTTGTTTTACTACATTGTATTTTCATTTTCATGTACTTTAACATGTTTTTAAATTAACTTTGAGATGTCTTTTTGACCCATGTATTATTTAAAAGTGTGCTGTTTAATCTCCAAATATTCTAGGATTTTCCACTTCCCTGTTATTGATTCCTAGTTTAATTCCATTCCAGTCTGGGAACACAGTTTGCATGATATCTGTTCACTAAGGTATATTTTATGGCCCAGAATGTGCTTTGTCTTGGCAATTGTTTTATGTGAGCTTGACAAGGATGTGTATTCTGCTGTTGGGGAGAATGTTCTATAATGTCAACTAAATCAAGCTGATTGATGTTGCCGTTCAGGTCAATTATGGTTTTACTGATGTTCTGCCTGCATAATCCATCAATTACTGAGAGAGGAGTGTTAAAGTCTCCAATTATAATAGTAGATTTATGTGTTAATCTTTGCAGTTGTATCTGTTTTTGCCTCATGTATTTTGATGCTCTGTAGTTAGGTGCTTGCATGATGTTAAGGATTGTCGTATCTTCTTGGAGAATTGGCCCCTTTATCATTATGTAACGCCCCTCCTTATCCCAGATAACTTTCCTTGTTCTGAGGATTAATACTATCTGAAATTAATATGGCTATTCCAACTTTCTTTTAATTAGTGTTAGCACGGTATGTTTTTCTCCATCCATATGTGTTTAGTCCATCTGAGTCTTTGTATTTTAAGTGAGTTTCTTGTAGGCAAGTTATAGATGGGCTTATTTTTTGATTCCCTCTGACAGTTTTTGCTTTTTAATAGGTGTATGTGGGCCATTCATCATAAAGGGATTATAGCTATAGTTGGATGACTTTCATCCTTGTCTGTAACTGTTTCCTGTTTGACATATTTCTTACTTCTTTCTCCCCCTCTGTTTTTCTGCCTTCTCTGATGTTAAATGAGCATTTTATATGATTTCATTTCACTTCCATTTGTTACGACTTAATACCTGTTATTATGCATAATTATTTCACCTGACACTCTCTAAAACATTTTTAGTGGTTACTCTAGGGTTTATAAGAAACAATAAAATAATTTAAGTCTACCTTTCAATAATACTATATTGACTAAATGTAGTGCAAGTACCTTAAAACAAAATATTCCCAATTCCTCCCTCCAGCAATATATCTTCACTGTCCTAACTCAGGGGTATATCAGCTCTCCAGCCCTATGTCATAAATTAGTTTTCAGGGATCTTGATTGTCTTGCCTTGGTACCCTTCCACAAGATATCACAATGGTCCATTTACATTGGTGACATGCTGGTTGGACCTAATGAGTGAGAAGTAATGACTACTTTAGACTTATTGGTAAGATATTTTCATGTCAGAAGGCGGTAAAAAATATGGCTAAAATTCAGGGACCTTCTACCTCAGTGAGATCTAGGGATCCAGTACTGTGGGGCCTGCCAAGATATTTCTTCTAAGGTGGGGGATAAGTTGTTGCATTTGGCCCCTCCTTGGAACCAATAAAGAGGCACAATGCCTAGTGGGCCTATTTGGATTTTGGAGACAACACATTCCTCATTTGGGTATGTTACTCTGGCCCATTTACTGAGTGACCCAAGAAGCAGCTAGTTTTGAGTGGGGCTCAGAATAAGAGAAGGCTCTGGAACAGGTCCAGGCTGCTGTGCAAGCTGCTCTGCTACTTTGGTTATATTTATGATCCAACAGATCCAGTGGTGCTTGAAGTGTCAGTGGCAGTATTAGGATGTTGTTTGGAGACTAGGATTTTGGAGCAAGACCTTTTCCTCATCTGCAGATGACTACTCTCCAGTAGAAACTAAATGCTTGGCCATGGGCCACCAAGTTACCATGCAACTTGAGCTACTCATTATCAACTTGGTGCATCTGACTCATCAAGCCATATAGTTGGGAATACACAACAACTTGATGTGGAAGTGATATATACATCATAGGGCCTGAGTAGGCCTAAAATGTCACAAGTACATTACATGAAAAAGTGGCCCAAATGCCTATAGTCCACCACTTCTGCTATACTGTTCTCTTTTTTTTTTTTCCTTTTGGTCTTTTTTACTGACTGGTAACGGGATCGCAACCCTCGGTGTCACGCCCATACCGAGGACTGGCAACGGGATCGCAACCCTCGGTGTTGTGCCCGCACCGCGCTCAGCCAGTGAGCGGGAACCAGTCTCCACATGGGATCCGAACCCTCGGCAGGAGCGCCACCGTTCTCCCAAGTGGCGCACTCTCCAGTGCACCACCGGGCCAGCCCATTTCCCAGCCTGCACTTATGGCCTCCTGGAGAGTTCCCTAAGATCAGTTGATAGAGGAAGAGAAGACTTGGGTCTGGTTTACAAAGGTTCTGCATCATATTCAGGCACTACCCAAAAATGCAGAGCTGCAGCAGTACAGCTACTCTGTGGAACATCTCAGAAGGACAGTGATGAAGAGAAATCTTCCTAGTAGTTAAGACTTCAGGCAGTGTACCTAGTTGTGTCCTTTGCTTAGAAGGTGAAATGGCCAGATGTGTGATTATATTCTGGTTCATGGGCTTTAAATAATTTTTTGGCTGGATGGTGAGGGACTTGAAAGAAACATGATTGGAAAATATATTAAAAAGTTGAGGAATTTAATAATCAAGAAGATAGATTGACATGTTCTATAGATACCAGTCAAATTCTTTCCAAAACTACCCCTGTCATAGCCGATGGGCTCATGAAAAATGTGCCCATGGTGGCAGAGATGGAGATTATACATGGGCTCAGCAACATGTACTTCCACTCACCAAGGCAGACCTGACTATAACCACCTCTGAGTGTTCAATGTTTCAGCAGCAGAGACCAACACGGAGCCCCAAGTATGGCACCATTCTCTGGGTCGATCAAATAGCTATCTGGTGGCAAATTGATTAGATAGGACTGCATCCATCATGGACAGAGCAATGTTTTGACACTTACTCTGGATATGGATTTGCCCACTGCAGGAAATGGTTCTGCCAGTATTAACACCCCTGTACTTACAGGATACTTTTTTCATGGTAATGATATTCCACACAGAAGTGTGGAAGCATCTCCTTAAGGAACTGACTTCATAGCCAAAAAGTGCAGCAGTGGGCCTATTCTCATAGAATTCCATGTGTTACCATGTTTCCCACCATCCCGAAGCAGCTGACTTGATAGAACAATGGAATGGCCTTTTGATACTCAATTACAGTGCAAACTACGTGGCAATACTTGAAGGGCTGGGGTAATATTCTTTAGAAGGTTGTATATGCTGTAAATCAGTGTTCACTATAAGGTGGTGTTTCTCTGATAGCTAGAATTTAAGGGTCCAGAAGTCAAGATATGAAAATAAAAGTGCCACTATTTACTATTACCCCTAGTAACTCACTAGCAAAATGTTTGCTTCCTGTTCCTGTGACTTTTTGCTGTGTTGCCCAAGAGGACTTAGTCCTAGAAGGAGGAATGCTTCTATCAGGAGACAAAACAGTGATTCCACTGAATTGGAGTTTAAGATTGCCATCTGGTCAACTCTGGAAGGAATTTACAGTTTTGGCTGGAATGATTGATCTTGACTATTAAAGGGATTGATTTACCATTCCACAATGTAGACAATAAAAAATATGTTTGGAATGCAGGAGATCCCTTAGGGTGTCTTACCACCCCTTGTGATTAAGGTCAATAGAAAACAACAACAACCCAATTAAGGCCCGACAACTAACTACTAATTGCCCACACATTTCAGGAATAAAGGTTTGGGTCATCCCACCAGGTAAAGAACCATGACCAGCTTAGGTGCTTGTTGAAGTCACAAAGAATACAGAATGGATCATGGAAAAAGGTAGTTGTAAATACCAGTTATGACCATGTGACCAGTTAAAGAAATGAAGACTGTAATTTTTGTATTTCTTCTATATTTTATTGTGAATATGTTTGTGTATATATACATACATTAAGCAAATATATTTGTTTTCTTTTCTCTCCTATTCCTTTATCATGTGCCATAAGATGTATTGGCTTTATATTAGTTTTTAAGTATTATTAATTTTGCATCATAGTGTTTAAATTATGGGATATTAGGAGAAGAGTAAACAACACTCAAGGACTTTACTTCTTCTGAGGAACAAATTAGTGTGTTTTAGGTTTATGGAGGATAGTTGTACCATGTTGGGTGAAATTGTGACTTTGTTATTGTCTTTATTTGGAGATTAAGTATAGTTTAAAGAGATGTGCGTGGGTACCAAGTTGACAAGGCGTAGTCCTGTAATGGTTCATTTTAATGTGTCAACTATATTGGGTTAAAGAATGCCCACATAGCTGGTAAAACATTCTCGGTATGTTTGTGAAGGCATTTCTAGAAGAAATTAGTATTTGAGTTGTTGAACTAAGTAAAGCAGATTCCAGTTCTCAATGCAAGTAGGCATCATCCACTTCATTTGGACTCAGACTAAATTACACAACTAGCTTACCTGATTCTCCAAATTTCAGACAGAATATTTTGGGGCTTGTCAGACATCATGATCTCATGAGCCAATTGATTCTGTTTATCTGGAGAACCCTGACTAACACAATCTGTACAGTAGATGCTTCTCTAGACTAGTCAACATGTGTATTTTCTGTTATGACTTGCTTTGCTTTCTTTGATTTGCCTTTGCAGGAAAAATGGAATAGTGTTAGTCCTGGTAGATAAAACAAATGAGTATCATGCCTTTGCCATTTATTCAGAAAGAAAACTCCAAGTAATTGAAAAGTCATATGGAGCCATGAGAAAAAATGCAGATCCTTGATTCAAATTCTCTGGGTTACAGTCTTTACAGAATCTGCCACATAGAGTTTATGGGAGTATTAAATATATTAAATACCTAAGACATGGTAAGCACGAATTAAGGTGACCAATTGTCTCAGTTTGCTTGTGATTTTCCCAGTTTTATCGCTGGAAGTGTCATGTTTAGGAAACTACTCAGTCATAGGCGAACTGGGATGCTTGGTCAGTTTAATGCCAATATACATTAGACATTATTATGAAGTATATATAATTCCAGATCTGTGACTAAAAATTCTGTGGCCTATGGAAGTTACCATTAAAGTAGCTTAAAAAATATTTAAAAGTTTCTATGTATGTTGGTTCACACACTAATGTTGATAAGAATATGAATCTTCTGCCAACTTCCTGTTTAAACTTTTTATTCTTGAACTTTTAAAGTGCAGTTTTCAAATTTTTTCAACATTTAAAAATGTTTATGATTTGGGCAATACCCTAATTTTGCTGCTTTTTGAAAATTATTTCATTTACAGTCATCAGCTCATTGAGAAAATCATGTAAATACAGCTTTCCACCACATTGGGTATATTTCTCCCTCACAGAAAGACACTGAGGAAATATGAAACGTATCTTGCCAGAGTGTTGTGAAACCCCATATCCAGGGAACAATTCATCCGTGCATGAAGTTTTATATACTTAACAATAGTGAATGCAAATGAAAAGCCATTTCTCTCAGAAAATAAGTTACACTCTTTCTAAAATCTGAGTACTTGAATAAAAATTATTTTATAATTACTTTTAGAATTTTTTTTTGCAGTTTATAGTATGTTATTGGCAAACTCTCCACCTATACTTCTCTCCCCATGAATTTACTCTAGGTTCTTCGGGTTTACAAACATATCTCTATCTATGTAGATAGATAAATTAGATTTGCTCATGCAATTATGTCAGCTGGCCTGTCCCACAATCTGCCCTCTACAAGCTAGAGACCCAAGAAAGCCAGTGGTGGACTTTTACTCAACATGAACGCCTGAGAACCACGGGAACCAATGGCATGGAACTACCAGTTCAAGACTGAAGATCTGATAACCAGGAGTTCCAGTGTCTGAGGGCAGGAGAAGATGGATGTTCCAACTCAGGAAAAGAAAGAGAGTTCACCTTTCCTCCACCTTTTTGTTCTATTCAGACCCTCAACAGATTGGATGATGTCCACCCACATGGGAGGGCCATCTGCTCCACTCAGTTCACCAATTCAAAGGCTAATATTTTGTGGAAATAACCTCACAGATGCACCTAGGAGTAATGTTTTACCAGCTATCAGGGAATCCCTTAGTCCAGTCAAGTTGACACATAAGATTAACCATCATATAAATAAACTGGGTTTATCACAGGTAGGGTTCCCTGGGAAGCAGACTCTGCGATAGATATTATTGTGCAGAGGGTTGTCTAAGAATAAACACCTGTGAACAGGAAAGTAAGGAAACAGGAGAGGGCTCAGGGAGAGGTTGGACTGCCATATAATGACAGACAAACCCCAGCTGACCTCACAGGCACTGTGAAGCTGAGATGGCCTTCAATAATGACCTATGATGGGGTTAGGGGTCCAGAAACTAGGAACCTATGAAAATAGGCTGACACTTTCATGGCAGCAAGGTACACAACATATATCTAGTTAGTTGCTGGATACAGGCTGCCAATGAGGCAGTTACTATAGGAATAGTAACTGAGAGCTGTCTCCTCGCAGCACTTCTGACAGCTAGGGGAATAAGACTCCATTTCTGAAGGGTTATCTGAGCAGTACATTATGGTATCCACTAATAGTTTGAAGAGAACTGAGCCTTGATACAGAGACCAATTTTCCTTAGGACCATTAAAATATCACAGAGTACAGTAAAGAGAATGAAGGATCAGTAGCATTTTTATTGTATGGTAACCCTATTGCTTAGAAGTTGCTTGATTTTTAAAATATGTCAGTGAATGATGAATTAATACATAATTTGACTTCACATTTACATCTCTGAAATTTTGACTTCCATATAAAAATGTCTCCACTAAGATATGTTCTTAAGTCAGGAATTTCATTAATTCCATTAAAGCATGGGTAAAACTGCCATGTACTAGGCACTGCTTTGGCATTACACACTCTTCAGTCACTCTTCCTGGACACTTGTACTTTGATTCTGCCTTGGTGACCAAAGCTTTCAAATTCCAGACATCTTCGAAAAAGGTGTCATGGCTTTGGCTTCAAGTAAGTGCTCTCTTTGAGTGGAGTGATCATCCATATCCAATAACCCTCTCTTGGTTCTGTCCCCAAATCCCAAGCTTTCAGAGCAGTGACTCTGGTAATGCTGGTGAATGACTGTGAGAGCAATTTCTCATCAAAACGTGAAAGAATGAAAATATATGCTGTGGATTTTGCATATATGAAACTATCAGTCTAGTTTCATGAAAACACAGGTAAGTTACCAAAAGCAAATAAAATATACAATGTTGCTAAGGACTTTTGCATGTGACCTCTCTCAACCTGCTTTATTGTATATGCACTATTTGGAACATATTCTTTCATGCTATTTTTTACCAAAAGTTTTATAATTAATCAGTAATGACATGCAATGGAATAATGTCATTGTGTTAACCATGACAAAAGTTCAGTGCTTTACAAGATAGAGTAGTGGATATTTTTGCATGCATACAGTGCTGTAAGTTATGTAAATTATATATATATTTAAATAATTTCTAGACTTTGAACTGAGCTGATATATCATAGTATAACGTAGAGCCCTATGAACTATTTTGCCTTTTTGTGATAGTCTCTAGATAATGGTATTGCTACCAAGCTGGGGAGTATTCTAAAATATTTTGTTTGCTGAAAAGGCTTTAGGTACTTTTAGTAAAATTTATATTTTAGCTGTACAAGTGTCATTTGAAAGGAGAACTAGTGTCTTTATTTTTTTTCGAATTTCTATCTTGGGTATACATTGTATTCTCTTTTTAAGACCACAAATAATTTTCATATACAGGTACAATTTAATTTCCTTTTGGATTTTCCTAAATTAAATCCTTTGTATCCTTTTTCATATGGACATCCATAAATGCTTTCTCTATGCTCCTGTTTTGTTGAAAAGAAACAAGCATATTCTTCTATTTCCATAGAAATTGCTATTGAAAAGTCACTTCCCCAAATCAATTATCTCACACTTTGCTGATTTTATGATATTCTTCATTAAATAGTAACATTAAAACCAATTTAATAAAAACAAGTTTCTCTCTGACCTTTAAAAAATAACATTTAGTGGCTATTTACATTTTGAAATATTTTGTTTTATTGACTACCCATACTTCTAGGACTGAATTATTTTTACCCCCAGAATAAAAAGTCAATGTTCTGTCTTGTTTACAATTTTTTCCAGGTAAAAACTCTTTTCCTAACTGCCTGGATATTTACATTTAAAAAAAATTATGTAGATTTTTGTTTTTGCCTTTTATTTTTTAAAGAAAAAATATGGGTGATATGACTGTTGAAAGTTGATGGGGTCATGAATGGAGAAGGGGGAGGCTGCCACTACATGTGTTTGGGGACTTAAACCACCATAATTGCCTCCTGCAGAACTGACAGCCTTAGTATATTAATTGCATTAGAAGCATTTTCCAATAAAATAAGGTTATTGAGCCCAGTTTATTCTTCCACCTACGGGTCTTTCAGGGGGAAAGTAGCTTCATACAAATTGCACATAAATTAATATCATGAGACCTTGTAATTAAACACTGTTATTTCTTTTTTTTTTTTTTCCTTTTTGTCTTTTTTTACTGACCGGTACGGGATCGCAACCCTCGGTGTCGTGCCTGTACCGGGGACCGGCAATGGGATCGCAACCCTCGGTGTTGCGCCCACGCCACGCTCAGCCAGTGAGCGGGAACCGGTCACCACATGGGATCCGAACCCTCGGCAGGAGCGCCACCACGCTCCCAAGCTGCACACTCTCCAGTGCGCCACCGGGCCGGCCCATCACACTGTTATTTCTTAAGTGGCTTTTAGGCATTGAAGTTCTAATAATTATGATTCCCAGTATGGTAATGACATGTTATAAGTGCTTTAAAGATGGGTAATTTGAAACAACAACACCAAAAAGTTTTTCTTTTGCTGAAATCTGGTAGCTGGAAGATATGTTGAATGACCCAGCTGTAAAATTAAGATAATCCTAATCCATTATAAAAAAAATCAGTATATTGTGCCCTAAAAGCCACTGTAGAAATAACAGTGTTTAATTACAAGGCCTCATGATATTAATTATTTAACAGTTGTGAATTACTGATTTTTTTAATGAAAAAGTGAATGTCCCTATCAAGTGCAGTTTCTAAAAGAATTCTCTTTAAACACATATGTAGGAGACATTTCATGGTTAATGTAAGCATCTTTTGCATTTCTCTTTCTGTACTTGCAGACAAACTGAAATTCCTTGTTATCAACCTGATTTTACTTCCCTCATAAATAATTTGGGCTTTGTGGTCTGGATAACAAATGATATTTCCTTTTCTTTTTTTCTTTTTCTTTTTTTTTTTTTTTTTGGAAATCCAGTAGTTATATAAGAACATCTATAAGTTTTGACTCTTGTGGGATGGTTTTCCTAAATACATAGTATTCCTCTTAAATATGTAGGTTCAAACATATTTTTAATTGAAGAAAGTTTATCTTAATTATAGTTTTCAGCAAACTCTTCAAATTCTCTTTTATCCCTTTAGTTTTCTTCTGTGTCGTCTCTGTTGTTGAATTTTCTATGGCTATCTTCTACATCCTTGTTTCCTCTCAAAACTATTTTACCTACTATTCACTCATATTACTTCCAGTTTAGTTTTCTTTCCTATAATCATTTTTTCCTCACTGAATTCAAATTCTTTCGCTTTGTGCATTCCATTTTTGTGTTTTTATTTTTTTCTAATCACTTATAGCCGAGTTGCTTTGATTCTTTGATTCTTGATTTTGTTTAGCTCCTTCTACAATATTAGATTTTTGGTTTTGATGTTTTGCAGCCAGCCATGTCTTTCTAGTGTCTTCATGTCTACTGGGAGGCCATTCAATAGATGATTCTTTTATCCTTGTTGATCCCTGGGTGAGCTACAGGTGCACCTAACTTATGCCTTGTGGTTGAATGTAGTGGCTTTTCTGACCCTTTATAGGAAGACTTCTATGTAGGTGGTTAGGGGTGAGCCAAGGATAAATTTTCTAGGTTCACGATTCTAAGGTTTCCTTTTTTTATTGTTACCAAAAAATATTAAACGATACGGTTCCTTTTTGTTTTCTGGAATCTTCCTTTCTGTACGTCTTCTCATCCTGTGTTTGAACCTTCCCTTTACCTCTGCTCCTAGCTTTTCATAATTTGAATCTTCTCCCAGTGGTTTCTCCTCATTGTGGATCTCTGTTTGGAAACAGAGCTCAGGCTGTTCAGTTTCATGAGCTATTTCTTTCTAGGCCATGCCAGGCCAATTGGACCTCCCTGTGATCCTACAGCCCTCACTTCATCCTTCTGAATTTCAGATTTGTCCTCAAGTCATTCCACCAAGTTTCTACTCTGGATGAGGGCTTCTCTTTTCGTTAGGGATTTCTGTGTTCCCTGGATTTCAGGATGATCTGTAGTTTCACTGACTCCTGTGTTATCTCACAGAATTGCTCATATCACGTCAGGTGGTTGCTGTGAGTTGCCCACCTTCTTGGATTTTGAGGTTTATGGGGGTACTTGTCACTTTTTAAAAAGATATTTACCCTTTTTATAAGGGATTTTCTGAGATAGAAAAAAATACTTTGACATAGTGATCCTGTTCCAACACTGACATCTATTTGTTCCACGGTCCCAGCCCCACCAATAATTTTGGTAAATATGAAGCAATCTAAAAATTTTGTAGGGAGGCAGGGGATTATGGTTTATTTAGCCTCAAAGACTTAGTAAACTTCATATCTTGCTAGTTTCAGTGTCAGGTCCCAAAGTTCTTTTCATGACATAACTCTAAAAAACTATTGTATTTATTATTTTCCTCACTTTCGTGTTTCTTTACCTCAACTTAATGGAAGCCACCCTAAAGCTGTAAAAAACAATAGGGAGGAAGTCTCACCCTAAATCGGATTTTTATCCTAAGTTGCATTACTTACCTAGAAGGTTTTACTGGATGTTTGTTGTTGAAATCTCTTTAATCCAATTTTTTACTGTTTGAGACCTAAAAGCATTCAGTTATTTCTGTCCTAAAAATTATCACATTTCTGAACACTTGATTTTCTTGTATTTACACTGGCAAATTGGCCAGTTATTTTGTGGGGTCATTTGCTCTTGCAATATTTCTAGGTAACTGCAAGTAAGAGTTTTACCAAATATCTGCTACTGCAGTGAAAAGTCACCTCATGTGTTAATCATCTAAAATCAGCTTCCTTGTTAGTCATCACATGTCAAAGTGTTGTTTTGTTTTTGTTTGTTCTTGGCAGCATCTCTCTTTAACATAACTTATTTCTGTATGGGACAGAGGAAAATAGGTTCTATGGAAGTAACAAGTCACACTGGAATATCAGTGGCTTAGTAAAATACAGGCATATATCTCACTGACCTCGTGTGTGATGTAGGACAGTCAGATCTTCCCCACTGCTCTCATCTAGATGGTGACTCTAAGATCTGGGTTTCTTATGCTATATAAGCATCTGCGATTGCTATTACAAGTAGGTTAATTGGTTGATGGCAAGGGAAGAGAGGATTGCATCCTTTTTTTAATAACCAGATATGGAAGTGACATATCATATCTGACCACATCCCACTGACCAGAACTCAGTAATATGGCTCCAAACTAAACTGTAAAGGAGACTTGGAAATGTAGTTTTCTTTTATGTTCGGGAAGTTTCACGAACATGACAAACATATAACACCTGTATACAGGAAGTAAAATACCTTTCTTCATAATGTAGCAAACTCATATATTTTTAGGTCACTGAAAACAGATGGATTATTCTTTTTTACCCATCCTTTGTAATTTTAATAATAACTTTTCCCCTGAGTAAACTCAAAAGTTTTTTTAATACTAATTTAAAGAAAATATTGAATGTTATAATAGAATCTACAATACACACACAAAAAAAAAACTTAACTTGAGGCCAGAGACAGTAAATGATGGAAGGAAATTAAAAGTGTGGTGTTTGTAATAGTATTTCCAGATAACTTGAATAAAAAAGCAATAAATACCACTCAGAGTAAGATCTGAAAATCCTGAATGTGGTGAGAACTATAAATAAACTAAAAACTTAGCATCAGATAAGTAATGGAATTTAAATTTTAATGAATATTTGCCCTTAGAAATTTTTTTTTCTTAAAAATAAGGCTCAAAGCACAGAAAAAAATAACATATGAGAAGAGGCAGAAATATGTATATAGATTTTTAAGTTTATCTCAGAGTTTCATCTGTTTATAATAATTATATTTCCAGTGAACCATATTTTAAGAATAAAGAGTAATAATATTTTAATGATAGAAATTATATCTCTTGGAATACAGATGCAGAAAATGAATTAACATAAAAACCAAGATCAAAAGGAATGCCACTGCTAACATCCTGAGAGCAAAAAATTTTGTCAGATAGACACTGTTTTAAAATAGCACATGGGAATGTAGATGAAATACATTATCCTGCTTTACAAAAGTTTGCATTTTATAAAACTTAATTTTGTGAAATGTGTCATACTTAAAAAGTATAAAAATGTTTTTACATTTCTTAGAATAACTGTGAAATAATAGCTGTGTAATTACCATTCAGGTTAAGCAACAGAACTTTTTTAGTACCTTTAAAAATACTCAGGCCCATGTATACATTCCCAAGCACATTATCTTCTTCCTCTTTGATTCTTTAATAATAATTATCCTTGCTAATCTTTTAATGAAACAATACAAGTAGTAGATGTATGTGCAAAACAGGTATCTCTTGACACTATCACCAGACTCCCATCCATTACCCTACATATAATCACTGTTTGGAGTTTCTTCTGTAAACTATCACTACTCTATGTTTTTCGCATATGCACTAAAAAAGATATGGATGTATTTTTAATTTATTTAAAGATGATGATGTTAAATACAAGCCTCTTTGCTTTTCTACTTAACATAGCTTATAATGCTCTCCAGGTCAGAAAGGGTACATGGCACTCCTAGCAATCTGGTTGTTGTCAGGTTTTGTTTTAAATTGTTAGGAATGCTGCAATGAATATTTCATTCATATTGCATTCTTATTTTTGAGTACATATTTCAGATTATTTCCAGCATTGGAATTTAATAAGAACAATTTTTAAAAGTCATTGGATGAGAGTAGATCAGAATCTCTGTGGAGTTATGATGCATATTTTAAGCAGACACTATCCTCATAAGCATTCCCATTTTTAGTAATTTGAAAATTTATCAATGGGACTGTGCTAAAACACATACCTTATTGGAGACGGAATGTAGTATAAATGCTAAATAAATTATATTTGCTTGTGATAACATGTACATTAAAGTACAAGATGTCATGAAAAAATAATTTAAAAATAAGTGATTCCTAGTTCCAATTTAATCTAAAATGCTATATAATTGAAAGTAAGATCATGAAATTCCCTTAGTTCATAAAAATAATACATTTTGAAACTTGATGTTTTACTTATAACTCATATTACCCATTCTGTAATAAAGCATCAACATGTGTAACTCAATAAGGCCAGCTTGCACATACATTTTTATTTCAACATTTTTTATACATAGTAATTAAGACAAATTACTGCTGTGTATACCTGCTGAGAAACCAGGATCTACCCAATGAGATGGCTTCTATTTTTTTTAATAGTCATGTAACCAAGAATGAAACTAGTCTCTGCTGATTGCTGATTTGTTTTTCTGGGAATATCATTTATTTCCAAATATAACATCATCAAAAGGAAGAGAGAAAAAAAAAAGATTTGTGGTATACAATTACACTTTTATTTTACTCTGCTAATTAAACAGCTTAATCTGAAACAGAGTTTAACCTAGCAGAGTAAACATACCCTTTATGTAGCTGAAATCTCCAAGTAGTTCTACATAAATATCCACCATGTTGGTATTCCTAGTATTTTGATTCACAGTGTCCTTCTTGCTCATGAGGAGAAATGAGAGATTAAAATGTGAGATGCATAGACAATCATCAAAGGTATTCCCCATTAATTAGCATAAGACAAGAATTATGGCCCTAATATTTAAAGAAATCAATCTTATATTTTTCCTTAAATCAAAAAGATATTTATTTGCCTAACAGTTTATTAAAGAGTCTTTATACAATATGACTTTAAACCCATCAAACCTTATAATGTTTCTACAAGACTATGGGCTATTTCAGTCTTCCCTTTTTAGGGTGCAAAATAACAACAGATTATTATTCTCCTTCTGTTTTGTTCTTAGCAGTAAGCTTCCTTTTTTTCTTTCTTTTTCCTCTGATAGATCACAGATGCAACCAGTGCCATCTTGGACACAGCTGCATCACCTTGGATGTGACTGAAGTCATCACGGATGCAACCCAGTGCCATATTGAGTACAAAATGGCCACCAGTCTTTTACCCTACCTCATGGTTTCTTTAAACAAAGAAACCCTCTGCCTCATGGTTTCCTAGACAAAGAAACCCTTCCACTCCCACCTGGAGGTAACTCCCATCTTCACTATATCACCCCTACCCACCAGCACCCCCTTCCACTCCCTGCCTGCATTTTTTGGGCCCACCAACCCATATAAGTGTATGTACTCCTTTTAGCTGCTGCTGCCCCACCATTTTGAGTGCAGCCTGGCAGGTTTTTCCTCCTTTAATAAAGCTTGAGTGGTACCCAGCATTTCGGCTCATTTTCTTTCATCCTCCTTTGGCCATTTTGATGGTCTGGTCTATTTGTGAACATGAACCACATACAACACTTAAGACTATCTGAAATGGCAGCAAATGCTAACAGTCATTATTTTATCTATTCTCCATCCTTATCTTAAAATTATGACAATATATTTAATCAAATGTTAGTGCTTAATAGATTTATATTCTGAATATTTAGCATGTTTGATAATGCCTTTTTGATGAGTTATGTTTTAGAACAAGAGTGAAAAATTTAGAACACTGTGAGAGTGGACAGAAATTTAAAATACTCTTTTCTTTTGAGCTTTCTCATGTTTGACTGTTCAGGGCTAAATCTTAGGTAAATATTTCTCCTGAAGCGTTTTCAATTAACATTAGAAATCTTAACTCAGGCCATTTGTCAGCTAAAATTATCTCTATTGCCTCTGATTTAGAGAGATGACTATGTAGACTATGCTCAGACGCAAGAATAGTTAGTTTATTTTGCAATACTTTTTAAAAAGATTACTAAAACTATTTTGTCGCCATTCAAAAGATGAATTATATAAAAATAAAGAATACTTATGTATATATAGCTTATCAATAAAAACGGCTTTAATTCTTCATTACTGAAAATCTCAATAAGCCAACTTTGCCTCATTTGGACTTCTTTGCCTTGGTTTACTTTTTTGCCTTGTTGTGACACATCAGTGTACAGCTTGTAGACCCCCAGGACTTCTGCCAGATGAAGGCTGGGTTAGATTAGCTCTTTCCTACATAGGATACCAGATCCTTAGCTCTATATGAGGGTAGTTACTGGGGCCTTTGTGCTGGTATCAGAATTTGAAAGAATTATCTTGAGGCTTACTGTTCCTTGTTTTATTTTCATCAGCATTTGAAGCTTTCAAAATTTGTAGCATGAAACAATTAAGAATTAAAACTATAGACTGCTGCAGCTCAAGGAATGGGTTTATGTATTTATTCACAGGAAGTGGCATAAAATGCATGTTTGTGAACAGTGCTGGTTTTTCTATTGTTTTGTTTTTTATGCAGAATCAAATTTCATAAAAGATAGCTGGTCACATACACATCTACCATACAGAGAAGATATTTATCAATGGAGCCATTTCATAAAAGAAAATACTCTGAGGTCATTGGTAAGTGGTGACAAGCATCTAGTACAGACTGGATGAACACAACCCCATTAGCTTCCAATTGATGAAATTTCTGGTTTAAAAGTCCAAAATTTCAAAACTGGAGGTGTAAAATTCTACTATTCTTTTTAGTTGTAATGTAGGGCCATGAAATAAGTAATCAGTCATCACTTTGAAAAATAGGGTGTGTTGTATGGTTTGAAAGTCCCCTCCAAAATTCATGTTGAAATTTAATTGTCATTATGACCGTATTAAGAAGTGGGACCTTTAAGAGGTGATTAGGTCATCAGGGCTTTGCCCTCATGAATAGATTAATGCCCTTATAGTAGGACTGAGTTAGTTATCAAGGGAGTGGGCACCTGATAAAAGGATAAGTTTGGTCCCCATTTTCTCTCTCTCTCACATGCTTCCTTGCCCTTCATGTTATGACACAACAAGGCAGCCTTCACCAGATGCAGCCCCTCGATTTTGGACTTAGCCTCTGGGACTTTGAGCCAAATACATTTCTTTGGTATATAAATTACTCAGTCTGTGGTATGCTGTTATGGCAGGAGAAAACGGACTAAGGGTGGCACGAAACAACATGGAGGTTATGGGAGATCATCGTGGTACACTGGGTGATGACAGAGGCAGAATAATACAGAAGTGAACAAAGTCCAGAACTAATTCTAACTATAATGGGACAAAGTGTAAACAATTCTGATTGAAGGACGCTTGGAAGGTAAGTAGTACAGGGCCATTTTAAAGTCAGAAACTAATTCTAATTCTAAATCATAACTACTATCAAGATTGTATGAATGATGGCATGCCTATTTTTTTTTTTCCTTTTTTTTGTCTTTTTTCGTGTCCGGCAATGGATCGCAACCCTCAGTGTCACGCCCGTACCGGACCGGGACCGACAACGGGATCGCAACGCTTGGTGTCGCACCCGCACCTCGCTCAGCCAGTGAGCGGGAACTGGTCTGTATGTGGGATCCGAACCCTCGACGGGAGCGCCACCGCACTCCCAAGTGGCGCACTGTAGCAGTGCGCCACCGGGCCAGCCCCGGCATGCCTATATTTTTAAGCAAAGATTTCAAAATAATTTTTAATTATTTAAAAAGTAGTATAAACATTGCTATAATTATAAAGTACAGGTAATAAAGTATAATGAAATAGCTGATATACTAGCACCTTAGCATATATCTCTCCAGATCTTAGTGTTCAAATATATATATAACCTAAATGAGATCATTCTATATGTATTAATGTACTATGAAGTAACCTGATTTTATGAATTAATAATATTAGTTTTCTCCAGCAATATATTTTTATCACATTTAATGAAAAACAATTTTTCAATTTGTCCACATATCAAAAGATGTTATTTCTCTGAACCGGGGTGTGAAGCAAGACTGCTTATTGTGTCTTCCTTTTTTGTCCCTTTATCTTTTAGTCCTGCACGTTCCTTTTAACATTTCACTGCACTGGTGGAGAGAATGGTTGTATTGAATGTCTCAGTCTCTACATTTTTGTCTGGTTTCTCCCTTATCTTGTCATTGAACATTTTATCCTATTTTTTGAATACCCTTTAAACAGGAAGATAGTTTTAAAGTTTGTACAAGTTCAAGTTAAATGTGTTTGACTAGATGACATTACAGGTAATGTTATGTTTCACTGTTGTATTACTCAGTAGTACGTCTGCCAGATAAAATCCAGAACTCACTAATATTTCATGAAAAATAATTATACTAAAAATTATGTCGTCTCTCTGAAATTCAAATTTAACTGAGTACTCCATACTTTTATTTGCTAAATCTGACCACCTCATTCAGAAGACACATAAAAGCCTTTTAACTACTCAAATAATGACAGACTGATCTCTGTATTGCATAGTTATTTTCGTTTCCCTCTTCTATCCTAAGTATGTGAGGTTACTTTGATACTATATGAATTTCCACTTTCCATCATCCATTTAATTGGCCAATTGATTACACTTACCCTTGTCTAGTCAATATATCATTAGGCTTCACGGAATAATTATTTTCTAATTCTATCATAATTTCTATGTTATTTTAGCTAGCATTCTTCTGAAAAGAACTTTCCCTTGTCAACTGAGGCTATTAGTAATGCTCAGAGTACACTGCCTAATGGAAAGGTGGGATAAATGTGTCAACAACAATAACAACTATTTATTAGTCAACCACAAGGCACTGACTAAATCATAGATTATTGCACATGTAAACTTTACATTATAGTTTGGATAGTTATCTACAAACAATAAGCAGAATAAAATAAGTAAATGATAAAGTACAAAGATACTTCAAAATGTTCATGGAAAGATGTGTATTATCTTTTAATTGTATTTTTCCACAAACTTTTTGAAGTGCCCGGGTATGTTGAAATGTCACAGATGCAATGGAATAAATAAAAAATGGATGAGATAATGAGAATTATGAGAATAGGAAAGTGGGGAGGGACAGGTTGCAGTAAATAGGTTTGCCAATACTGGTCTTATGAAGGAGATGAGATTTGAGCAAAGATTAGAAAAAAGTAAGGAGATCAGCAAAGCTGAAGCCAGTGCCTCCAGGCAGGAGTGAAGCTGGGGGAATAGTGAACAGAAAGAGGGTCAGTGTAGCTGGAGCAGGTGTGTTGGGCTCATATGCGATTCAGTAACACCAAAATGGCGATTTAGGCAAGGCCCTCTCCATGCGGCCACCTAAAGATGGCGCCAAGAGGAAGCAAGGTGGGAAGGGACAGCTGGGTTCCGCATTTTGTTTTTGTTTAATTCCATTGGCAGCCCTGGTTTTCTGCGCTCATGATCAAGGCATGATTGCTTAGTATAGCTTAAGGAACCCCCATGCATGACCGTGTGATCTTTACCGATTGGCTGGGTGGAGGGAACTCCTCCACTGGCAAAACTTAAATACGCTTGCTTAACATACAATAAACGGATTGCTTGACGGAACCCCTTCCACGTCTGAGTGTCCTTTCTATGGGGCTGGGTTGACGGGCAGATCACTCACTCCCCCCAGGGAGATCCCCTGACCATCTCTAGGGCCGAGGGATGAAGCATTAGGGCAGCTCGCTCTTGGGTTCAGCGTGGGAGAGGTTAGGAAAGGGAGGAAAAACCTGCTGATGGAACCCAGCACAGGTGAGCAATGGAGAATGGGTGAGGTCTGAGATAGAGAGATAGAGACAGAGATAGAGCCAAAAGTTAGATGTAGACCATTGTATGGACTTGTGATTTTATTTTCATTGAGTGCTTTTTAGCATTGGTATGACATAACCTTGGTTATAACACTCTGGCTGCCAGGTTGCAAATAGTGGGTGAGGGGTTGTGGTGGGAACCATGATGACAGATAGAAGCTACAGGGGAATTGTAGATATAACTGTGGATCCACTTGGAGGTGGTGGCTGGATTCTCAATGTAATTTGAAGATGGACTCTGCAGAAATATCTGGCAAATTGAAGCTGAGGTGCAAGAGAAAAAATAATTTAAAGATTTCCCTAAGATTTTGGCCTTGAATAAAAATTTAAAAATCAAAATTTGCTTTACTAGGTGCTTTTTATGATAAAAATTGAGTTTTGTTTTACAGGATCAGTGTTTTGTTTTTTGTTTTTCCTTTTTTTTTTCTTTTTCTTTTATGAGTATCATTACAAATTTATGAGTTTTCATTGATTCAATGTATCACAATGTAAGATTATTATTATTAAAAAAAAAAATCATTCTGTCCCAACTGTAACCAGTAAGAGTTCCCTTCAAACCAGTTAGCTCTGTGCCCTGTTCTTCAAACCATTACATTTTTAAATAACAGATAGTGGTCACATTTTGAATAACCAAAATGTAAGCTCATTTCTTGACTGTTCTTGGTTGATTTTTCAGATTCCACTGTTAGAGTTTAGAGCTTCAAACTTTTAGTTTGAGTAATCCCAAGTAGCAAACATCTCTGGAAAATAAGGGGCTTTCAGACTATTATCTTTAGAATCTAACTTGAGTAAAAAATATAAGAAGGATTGTGAAGTGTACATAAAGCAAATGTATTTCACAGGGTCTATTTTCTTGTAGTTTCAGGCTTAGCCTGACTTCTTAAAAGTACATATAAAATGTTAACCTCGCAGAAGATGGGAAATTATTCCCAGGCTATAGTCTCCATTGTAAGATAAAGAATTGTAATACAACAAGGTTGCTGGCTAAAGGACAGACAGGTTACTGATTGATATGTAAAGATACTGGGAGATTGCTGTAAGGAGAGAGAATGTTTGCTAAGATCAAGCTTTTGTTGGTGGATCGACTTAACCTCTTGCAAATTGCATTATGGAATGTCACCTTATCTATTTCAGTGATGTTACTAGTTTTCCATTTGTTAGCCATAATTCTGCCAATATCCTTGTCTTTGTGATGTTTAAATCAACTGAATTCTCTTGCAAAACTTCCTTGTCTTTACAATAAAAGGGAGAGGCTAACTTTGGAAGGGGCTGCCACTTTCGTTTTGCTCCTCCTAATGGAGGAATTACTGAAGTGCAGTCTGTCCGGGCCTCAGTGCATACATAGTGCTTGAGTATTTGCCTAATTCTTTTCTTCGTATCCGTTACACAGGGAAAAGAGGTGTAACAAAGGATTTACACTTAAGAAGGAATAAGATCAGTAAAAAGAAGACTACAGGGGATGAGGGTAGGGATATGCCTGTGGATTAAAAGGAAAAGGTTAAAAAAAAAAAACTTGAATGGGTATAATTATGAAGAACCAAGATTTGGGGTCAAAACACAGATTTCTACTTTACAACTTTGCCTAAAGCCTGTCCCTAAAGAAACAATAGATTTTGAGTTCTGTTCCTTTGAATTTCTCCTCTGCCTCTGGAGCATTTTCCTTTACATTTTCTTTTTAACATGTTCTGGCTGTGCTGTTGCTGAAAGCACCACTTCTCATATAACAAAAATTTCTTAATTGCAACTGCAGTGGTACCTTGAACAGAGTCAGGAAATTGCTCCCCAGGAGCAATCCTGAGTGACTTTAGACAGTTCTTAATAACCTGTTAACATTTCAAAATGATTTGGTGGCCACTCCAGGGGAGGATATGTAGAGAGGGTAGACATTTTATGTGGTTCTTGCAATGAAGGGTTTTACTGAAAAACATGATTCTTAGAGGTTTAGACTAGAAGTGCCACAAGCATAAATATTGTAACTCAAAAAGGCTGTTCATTTATAGTTGCTTTCCATTTATGCGAATTAAATCTATTACTGTTTTTTGTATCTCTAGAAATTGTAGCAATAAACTAAAATCCCAAAAGCAAAAGTAACACCCCTACCACACAGCCTCTTGACTTGCCTAAAACAGATTGTGTATATTTCCTGATGTGGCTTGAAAATGCTGTGTACTTTTAAGAGATTGTCCCTAAATGTGCACAGTAATCAATCCAAGTTATTTATAGATTGTCCTCTTTTTAGGCAACTGCCTTACAACTCTTCAGTGCAGTCACTGCCTTTAGAAAAATTTCTGGGGTCTCTGAACTTCAGGTTCCAATTCAGTCATTGATTTGGTAATTGTAAGTAAATGAGGAATAATAGTGCAGAAAAGTTGTAAACTCAGGAGAAAGAGGAAACAATTTTTGAAGAGTCAAAGACAAGAATTAAAGAATTCTAGATACAATGATAATCATTAAATTAGTTTATTGGTTCGTTCATTCATTCATTTATTTATTTACTCATTCATTTTTTGCTTTTTCCAGCAATTATGTATCCATGCCTACTATGTGCCTTCCACTGTTCCAGGAGCAGAGAGATAGAGCAGTGACCAAAATAGACCAGTTGGTTGAAACACATGTGACTGGAAGCCCATGTGTCCCTATGTGGAGTATGCTCAAATATTCATTTTCTAACAATGCACATAACAAAAGTTAAGTACAAGGCTTTTATTATATTATTTACTAATCCAAACCTTCTTCAGCTACAAATTATCATCAACCTTTAAACTAAAGTTAAAATTTCAACACAACCAGGCATTGACTAATTTCTCCAAAACTTATTGGCCTTTACTTATTTCTGTCCTTGCTTATCACACTGATATACATACAGCCACAGAAGTTAGTTGTAGAACACAGTGTATATGAAAATATTCTGGATGAATGATTTAATTTAATCATTAATTTGACAAATTTGATTGATCATCTGCTATACAATAGTCATAAGGAATACAGCACTGAACAGAGTCCTTGCTCTCATGTAGCTTACAGTCTAGCAGGGCAAACAGATAAAATGCTAAAGAATGAATGCATATCTGGTGAAAAGTGCTATAAAGGAGAAGACAGAGCATAGAGAATTAGAAATGTTTGGAAGAAGACTGTTAATTTATATAGGGCGGTCAGTGGGAAAATATTCTTTGTTTAGGTGACATTTGAGCAAAAATTTGAATAAAATTGGAATATGAGCTGTGCTTAGGTCTAGGCATAGAATATTCCAGGCTGAAGAGAAAGGTAAGGATATAAGCCTTTAGATAGAAGCAGACTGGCACATTTGATGAGCAACATTTAAGTAGCAGAATGAGCAAGAAAATCAAGTAATGAACTGTGTAAAATGTAATTTGGCATAGAACACGAATATACTATGAAGTAGAAGGCAGACTTTTAGTTAACATTTAAAATAAAATAGAGCAGATCAAATAGTGGCCACTTTTGGAGGTCCTTACACTTACACTTCTAAACTATTCAGTTACTAAGTATCCAGTGAGGACTGTAACAGCTGTCAGCAGTGTGTGTGTGTGTGTGTGTGTGTGTGTGTGTGTGTGTGTGTGAGAGAGAGAGAGAGAGAGAGAGAGAGAGAGAGAGAGAGAGAGAGAGAGAGCATGTGCATGATTTTGTCATTTCTGTGAAAAAGAAGCACAAACAACACATCAGCATCTTGCCTTTCAAGCCCTAATTAGAAACTTGCTTACAGTTTTCACCACTTGCTTCTGTGTTTGGTGGGTTCTATACCAGTTCATTGTGGTAGGATTAAATCACTCAGTACTTTTTTCGCTATGGACCAAAATGCTCACTCTCACTTCAGATTCTGCATTTATAATCTGTATTTGTTTTACAACATCTTATAATGATTTATTTTTTTACTCAGTGTTTTTTGTTTGGATCATTCCTTCACCCTGCCTTCAACCTCTGTGTGTAAATATCAAATGCTCGAGGACAAGGTGACATATTTCACTGTATCAGGCAAATAAGTATAATATGCATTGAATATTATTTTACAACTTCAATTTAGTACATGTGAACACAAAAAAATTTAGTGATAGATTACATAAAGTATGTAATTATTTTTAAAATTATGAAGGTAAACTATTCAAACATTTTGGGCCTCTTCAATCATTAATTTTTTGTAGTACTTCAAGAGTTAAAATGATTTCCTGAGTGCCAATTTATTTTTAAATAATAATTTTTAATTTTTAATTTCCCTACGACATCTTCTTATCAAATTATACATTTGTCTTTTTTGTAGTAAATAGAATTAAATGTTCATACTTGAAATGTAGAAATATTTATTTCTCCGTTATTTTTATTCCATATAGCTTATCAAATACCCGGTTCTTAACTTCTGCTACTAAATATTTTCCTCTTAAAGAAAGTTTCTCATAAATATTCGTTTATGTCAACATCACTAAAATTTCATCTATTGTCTAAATCATTGCAGTAGACCGCCAGTATCGTCCAAATAACTGGAGTGTAACTTCTTGACAGGATTCTTGTAACATGCCTCATTCTTGTGTGCTCATTAATTCATTCTGCCAAAAAGGCATTGTTAAAGACAATTTTGATAAGCTATTTCACTGCTTGAACTATATATATATGTGTGTGTATGTGTATGTGTGTATATATATAATAACTATTTATATACATATATATATTGCCTTTAAGCTAAAGTTCAGGAAACTTACTATATTCTAAAAGCTCCTGCATGTGCTGATTTCTGTCAATCTTCCACTGACCTCTTAAATCCCTCTCTCCTTGTTTTTCTCCTCTGCAGCCTTCTTTCCACTGGGCCTTTACACAGCCAGCTCAAAAAAAGGGTCTCCCCTCTCCACCTCACTTTCTCCCAATCCCTTCATCTTATGTTTTGGATTAAATGCCTCTTCTTCAGGGAAGCTTTTCCTAACTCCATCTTCTTATACAACAGACCAGATTAATATTAATATTCCCTGTGCACATTCTGCGGGTGTTTTTGTTTTGTTTTGCTTTCAGCAGCACTCACCTTATTTCCAGTTACTTGCCTACTTTCTTAACTACTGTTATAGATGAAATGATTCATGACACTTGTTAAAAACGATAAGGCAGACTGTATTCAATGACCATCATGATAAGTGTAGAGACTACTGTAATGGGATTTTTGCGATGGTGGAGAAAGATTGAGCTCCACTCCAAATACAACAAGGAAAAGTGGACATTTATAGCCAAGGGGCAGAGGTGGTAAATGGTGGGGGGTGAGGGGGAGTTGGTGAAAAATTGCTAAGAAGAAACATCAGAAGTAAGGAGGGATTCTGGCTAATGCAACCTAACAGGCGTCTTTCTGTTGACAGGCCAGGGTGAGCAGACGTCACCTGGGAGATGGTGGAAGATGAGGAACCTGGTCAAATATGGAGGGTGATCAGATATCAAGGGTGGGAGATTCCGGTAAAACTGATTTAGCAAGATCCTTGCTAAAACTGGACAATGCAGAGACAAACACAGAAGCCCAAATATCAGGTTCTACTTTTACAAAGTCCTATTGATTGGACTTTGTCCAAAGTGAGAATCTTTGTCACTGCATTGTGAACTTTTGAGTGCAGAATAAATTGTCATTTTGTATCATATGGATATACTAATTGCCAAGCACACAGTAGTCCCTCAGCAAAATTTTGTTCATAAATAAGCGAATTGATTGATTATAATTAATAATTGAGACTGTGGAGGATGTCAACACAAAGCACAAGTATTAAAATATATTTAAACATCTTAATAATACTGATATGCATTTGTTAAATCAATACAAATGTATTGAGTGCCTAGTATATGCTAGTGGCAGGAGACATAAGAGAGTGAGAACAATATGACACAGGTTCTGGCTCCATGGATCTGGGGCCAAAAGAAGGGCATTCATTAGGTTTGAATATTTCCATTTCTTCCATCTGCTTTTGTCGGTGTTGGCTTCCTTCCCATGCAGCCCTTCTGCTCCTACTGACCTCTGGCAGCTCAACTGTAATTGTCACAGTTCTCAATCCTAGACGCTCTCATATAATTTCTGAAAATCATTCTAATTGGATCAACTTGGGTCATGCTCCCACTCTGCAACAATTTTTGCAGAGACTAGAGGGATGCAACTATGACTTTCAGGGACATGTATTCTTCCCCTGGAGAGGGTGCAGCCCCACTTCAACCACAGAGAATGAAGATAAGTTGACACAGATTCCTGGCAGAATTCTGGGACAATGTTGCCCAAAGACCTGAGAATGAATAAATGCAAAAACTGCAAATTGTCTGCAAAATTTAAGTAGGTGAACAGGGATTGGGGGAGCTTCATGCAGAGGAATCAGCATATGCTAATGCTCTTGTAACTTGAGCAAACATTCAAAGTACTAGGGAATGAATGAAGGACAGTAAAATTGATGAATTGATGGAGACAGCATATAACAGATATTAGATAACACGGATAGTTACACAGGGGTCAAATTGCGGAAACATTTGTAGTTCATATGAAAGAGGTTTAGAAAGTAATTGAAAGATTTTCAGAAGTTTGTGAGGCCTGTTCATTATAAATTGGGTATTTTTAAAAATTGGTTTATTTCATAAATCAAATTTTGTGACAATACGTAAAAAGTGAATGTGTTAACTTGTGGAAATAAATTAGTTTCATCTTTAGAAAACAACTGACAGACTTAAAAGTATTATTCCTATTAATAGCAGTTGTAAATTACTATGCAATAAATTTTAAATATAGTTATCAGTTCAATGTTCTTCCCACATAATTATGGAATGTGATTACATGTTTATAATGTTGAAAGTATTCATTTTCTTCCAGATTTCTAAAAAAGTTTGTTATAAATGTAACTTTACTTTTTTATTAAAACATAATTGGTTATATATATTCGTTGGGGTACAGAGTTGAATAGTAATACCTGTGTACAATGTGTGATGATCAAATCAGGATATTTAGCATGTTTATCATTACAAAACGTAATCATTCCTTGTGTCTATTAACCAATTTCTCTCTATAAATGTATCCTTAGGTTAAGAAAAAATGAAGTATGTTTTGACAGGTTATTAATTCTGTAGAAAGAATTTGCCCTCATACATTATGTCATCTCTGGAGACTCGTTTTGATACTGATGGACCATGTTATGCATAAACTTTTCAGGAGGAAATGAGCAATAACTTACATGAGAACAGCTGCAAAAAATGCTGAAAATAAAAGAAAAAATTCAGAATACAAGGAATATGCTTGACTTTGATTTTTCTTTCATGAGAAAATTTATAAGAGCCATGTGATACTTCAGTTGATTAATTAATGTGTTGTAGGTTGAAGCTTCAGACTTTATTTGCTTAAATATTCAATGGGAGATGCTATGCAGTAGCTGCAGTGTTTGCTTTAATGCAAGTTTTCTTGACGTTAATTATTTACGCCTTAATATAGATAATGAATAATATAATTTTCTAATTAAAATAATATTAACTTTTTCAGTTGAATTGTTTATCCTCCTAAATTTTAATAATATAGTTGATAATCTGTGCAAAAATTTACAAGTGACCCAATGGGTAGTTGGAACTTGTAAACAACAGATGCTGCACAGCATTCAGCCACATCATTAGCAAAAATTACATGAATTTAAAAAGAAAATTCTACCTTGGTGCTTAAATTTTGTTGTTAATGAAGACTATTATCTAATAATCCAAAATTAGTATGATGATTTATCATCTTAATTGCACCATCATACTTTGCATAAATGATTTAATAAGTATCTATCACACAATGTGACTTTTCAATGATGCATAATCAAATAATTATGCTGATTGTGTACGTCTTCAAATTCTCAAAAGTTTGTATGAGATTTGTATGTGAAAGTCCTTTCTCATCAATTATCTGACTTTCACAATCTGTGGGATTTATTTGATTTACACAATGATTAATGCTTTTCATCTAATATTTCTGGTTGCCTCTTTTCTGGGCAAATGTTGCATTAGTCTTTTCTGCTCCATCAGGCTTTGGTGGGATAGTGAGACTATTTCAGGCCAGAACATTGTTAACGGACCACAGTGTTCAATCACCCACTGGTGGGAGGTCCTTCAGAATCCTCTTGTTTGCCTAGTGTGACAACTGGTAATGTTCAAGATGACGGCTGCTCCTTCAGCCTGAGTGCCTGAATAATAGCACTGAGCAAGATCCTCTTGTCAACCTGTAATGCAGGCACTGTGTGAATGAGGATGGGAAATACCCAAGAATACTCTGTACTGATGCAGAAATTAGTATTGGAAGAAGAGTGCAACCGAGAATAAAAACCTAAAACGAGGGCCAGCCTGGTGGCGCACTCGGTAGAGTGCGGCGCTTGGGAGCGCGGCAGCGCTCCCACCGAGGGTTTGGATCCCATATAGAGACTGGTCCGCTCACTGGTTGAGCGTGGTGCGGGCGCAACACTGAGGGTTGCAATCCCGTTGCCAGTTGCGGTACGGGTGCGACACTGAGGGTTGTGATCCCGTTACCGGTCAGGAAAAAAGACAAAAAGGAAAAAAAAAAAAAACCTAAAATGTGCCGTTGGCTTAGGGGCAAATGGCAGGTGAGGAGGACAATGTTATCACAGGCTGAGGAGAAGGCAATTCATGCTAGTTTGCAAGCAGGAATAAAACATCAGGGGGAAGTTCATGCATTGAGCAATTTTAATAGCTTGAAAAGGAAACAGTTTCTCAGCTCTAAGCAGCAAACAGTAAAGTGAATACTGTGAGTAATGAAGGTCAATTAAAAATCAGTTTTGCTGCAAGGAGGCTTATGCTCTCCAATCAAGTGCAGCCAAGGAGAGTAATGAGGAAGAAGTTGAAGCACAGAGCCAAACACCAAAAAACCCCAGAATTTGTAGAGATTCAAGGACAGAGGCACAATACTGGATGGGGTCAGGTATGCAAAAAACTTCAGAAATTTCCAGATGTTAAAAGGGCAAAATAGTGCATGTGATTTACACTGCATAAAACCATGGAGGTGGGGAGAAGACTGGGGCATTACCTTGTCATGAAACACATGCAGAGTCTGCACTGAGATCTATGCATATTCTCATTAAGCGAGGGTTTGCTGCTAAAAATTTTTATTTTCCAACTTTGAGTTTCAGCATTATGGGTAAGAGATGTAGACATAGAGCTCTTCCGAGTAAAGCAGTGGCTAAGATATGGAAGCAGGAAGAGCCCATGGTGAAAATGTAAAGCCTCAGACATTTCAGGAATCCCAGACAGCTGCAAGAACAAACCAAGAACTCAGTCCCTTCTAGCACATTATATACCTGAGCCCAGGACCAGCAAGAGGCAGGCCTGAGGTGAGGGTCCTAATTCCATGGTTTCTAGAGAGAGCTTGGCTTTCCTGTGAGAGAAAAGTGCAGTACCTTCCCTTGAGTTGAATTATGCTCTTAGGAAGTCCTGTTGTGCCTTTTCAGCTCTTGAAATACTCTGGGCTAAATTGTTCACAGTATGTGGGGGCAGGAGTGAGTTCAATGAAAGAGATGACAGTTGGGAGTGAAGATTTCTTCCAGAGCCCTAAATGAATGCTAACCCTGGCAAGTTTGGAACATCGCTGTCCCCAGGAGCAGACCTGCTAACACACAAGGGCATGTGGTCCCTCAATAGAATGCCAAGACTTTGAACTAAACCCGCAGGGTGCATTGAGCCAAAAGTAACTAAAGTGCTAACTTACCTGAGAAAATCCATTAAACAAAGAGAGGAAACAAAGCACAATGCAGAAAATATGAAGATCCAAGTTTAGTAGGAATTCCTATGCAGACAGAGAATGACTTAGAACAATCAACCAGCAAGCCCACTAAATCAAAAGAGCACTTAAGGAAATTCATTTAGAGTATGAATACACGCTCTGCAACTACAATCATTATTTTCTAATTTTAAAATAAATCAACAAATATATTGAGATCATTAAATTAAAAATATTGAAATGCAGAACAGTTGAAATAAATATGTCAAATCATCAGAAGTAAAACAAGAAATATGGAATTAATGAGGGATGAGATGAGTTCTACAGGAAAAAAAGGAACAGATGGTATAGTAATAATAATCAAATAGATAAGAGAGGGATAAACATTTTTTCAGACTGATTTGAGTATTCAGTTTGGATAGGGTCACTAATTTCTCTAGTGAAAAAAATGGAACATCCCTAGACATGTACTGGAAATTTTTGTATTATTTTTGGTAAAGATTAGGCCAGAAGTTATCAAACATTTTGGTTTTTGCAAGTGAGTGGTTTAGATTTCAAGAACCCTTTACACTCTTAACTACCATTAATGAGCCAAAAGAACTAATGTTTATGTGCTTTATATCTATTGGTATTTACTATATTAGAAATTAAAATAGAAAATTTAAAATAGTATTAATTTATTTTAAATAAAATAATATATTTGGTACGTGTTGACATAGAAACCATATTTTAATGAAAATATATGTGTGTGTGTGTGTGTGTGTGTGTGTGTATCAAGATTTGCCTAGAGGAAGAAGGCAACATGGAGAACTAGAGGTGCATGGGGCATGTTCCTCCCTCAGAAAAAGACCAGAACAAGGAATGGACAGCTAAAGAGTGCTGTGGTGGGAGAGTGTGGATGGGCAGCAGGAGTCTGGTGAGGACTGTGTGGAGCACAAAACCCCAGGAGGGTGGCACAGAGAAGAGAAAGACGCACTCTGCTTCAGCCACCAGGTCTCCAACACCAGGATCAGTGCAAGAGGAATTTTCCCTGTGGCAAAAAGAATCTGCTCAGCCATGAGCAATTCCTAGTAGTAATCCTCCACTTGCTCATGCCCCAGACCTCTGTCACCACCACCGCAGTCATCAGTGCCATTGTCTGTCCCCAGAGCTGCTGCCTATCTCCTTGCCCAGCAGATTGTCCTACTCCCCCCCACCACCGCTGCCACCACCACAGCCACCTTTGAGACATTTCTCAAAAGAAGATATACAAATGACCAACATACACATGAAAAAATGCTCAATATCACTAAGCATAAGTGAAATGCAAATCAAAACCACATCGAGATAATCATCTCACCCCAGTAAGATTGGCCATTATCAAATAGACAGAGAATAACAAATGATAGTGAGGATGTGGAGAAAGGGGAACCCTATTACACTGGTGGTGGGACTGTAAATTGGTGTAGCCATTGTGGAAAATAGTATGCAGGTTCCTCAAACTACAGGTAGATCTTCCATATGATCCAGCAATCCCTCTTCTGAATACATACCCAAAGGAATGGAAATCATCACATTAAAGGGATACTTGCACTCCCATGTTCATCATAGCTCCATTTACAATAGCCAAGATATGGAACCAAACTAAATGTCCAACTGATGGACAAATGGATAATGTGGTATACACAATGGAATACTATTCAGCCATAAAAAGAGTAAAATTCTGCCATTTGCAGCAACATGGATGAGCTTAGAGAAAATTATATTAAATGAAATAAGCCAGGCACAGAAAATAAACACCCCATGTTCTCAGTCATAAGTGGGATCTAAGAAAGAGAGAGAGAAAGAAAGAAAAAAGAAAAACAACAATCACAATGATACAGTGAACTTTCAAAGGAGAGAACAGAACTGTGATTACTAGATGAGGTAAACGGGATGAGGAGAAGGAAGTTAGTGAGAAATTGGTTAAGGTCACAAAGTTTGTAATGACGAATATACTAATTACCTTGATTTCATCATCACATATCGTACACAGGTATCGATACTCAACTCTGTACCCCGCAAATGTGTATAATCAATTATGTTCCTTTTTTTTAAATTTTAAATCCATTTTTATTTGCTCTTCATAACATTTCTGTGAAATGAATATTATTGTCACCTCATTTTATGGATGAGGAAACCACAACCAGACAGGTTTACTGACTTTCTGGTTCATGAGATTTGAACCTATATCCTGCAAATTCAAATCTACTTTTCTTATTCTGCCTAACAAAGTATTGGCAGATAGCAGGTGCTCAATAAATGCATATTAAATAATTAAGTGAATGAATGACTGGTGATAGGGGGCATTATGGTGTAGTGGAAAATAATGGTCTCTGGTCTTTGCATCGATAAAAAAAAGAAAAAAATCTATATTTTCCCAAATAAACAAGTTAGTGAGAATAATGACATTATTTCATATTTTTGCAAATATCTTCAATGTCTGGCTTATCAGAAGGAAGGCAGCTGGATTTCATATCTACTTCTGCATTTAATCCATTATGATTCATTTTTTGGTTAAAAACATCTAACTTCACATAGATGTGTATTTGGAAAAGTGGTTTGTTTAAAACATTTTTAGAAAATTATTGATATTCTTTTTTAGTCATCACACCAAAAGGTGACGAGTGATACTTTCTTAAAGGTTACTTGCTATTTAGAGCCTAAATCTTCATGAATAAACTTCTTGTGGTCTTTTAAAATCTAATGGTCTGTCTTTCACTCTGAAAATCTCTTTTATTTGTGCATGGATTTGTAACATCATTCATTGATCATTTGGAAAATATTGCCTAACTATAAATCTTCAATAGTTATACATTTCATTATACAATATCAAAATGCAGATACACACACACACACACAAGTACATTCATTCACTTCTAAAATGTCTTTGAGTATTGGGAGCTGTCAGCTCTCCCTTTTTAAAAAATGCAAGTTTTCCAAAATTGCATTTTTTCCCTGAAAGCTCAAATTTTATCACCTTCAATAAATACTATTGGTTGTTTTTCTTTTGCCAAATACTCAAGTATGAATAAACATAGTTTGTCTTTCAGTCATCCTTTCAGGTAAAAATTGTGCTCCATGAAAAGAGCAGCTAGTTCAGCTCCCAGATAAAACAATCACATAAATGTTTACAATTGCATTATGTCTGTATGTAGCAAATGTGCTTCATGCATGTTTTCTGTGTCCTCACACAAAATATTTAAAACACATAGACAAGGGCCAAAGTTTATAAACATCAGTGATTATTAATGCTTCCTCAAGGACATTCTTAAGTGATGCTGGCCTTTTTCTTTTTCATTTTTTTCCCCCCTTTGTGAGTGAATGACAGTGCCTGGTACAATGACTTCTTAGACGACTTCATGCCAGCACTAGAACACTACTATTTAAGGCAAGTAACATCGTAGTGTTATTTTGAAAAGTGGTTTGATCTCACAAACACACTGAAAGTGTCCTTGGTGCACAGAGGGGTCCGCAGACCATACTTTAAGAATGACCAGTAAAAGGCCGTCCCACTTTCTTTCTCACCCCACAGCCAGGCAGATAAATGAAATTACACAGAAGTTTATTCCTGTCTCACATACCAATATGTCTAGTGGGATATAATGGGAATTCTGCTTCATGAGATAAGTCATGAAGCTGGTTTCTGCCATGTTGTGGTTAATACCATTCTCAAGGACATTGTCTTCATTATCTTGGCTCCACTCCATGTATGTTTCAGCTTATGGTGAATGGAAAGAAAAAATCATGGGTACTCGTTTTCTTTGTAAGTGTGTAACAAACATTTTGTTCACAACTTTCCAATCACATTCCATTGGCAGAAACTTGATACAGCATCAATACTAGGAGAGCTAGGAAATTCAACTCTAGATAAGAGGGCATATAACCAGGAAAAAGCAAAGGATAGAGTTTTGAGTATGTGTGTGTCTGTCTTGGTGGAGGGAGGGAATAGAATGATAACCTCCCATGATTTTAGAATTTCAAACATTTTTTTAAGTGGAAGTTCTAAATAGATGGAACAATATGCTTACATTTCAAAGAAATATGTTAAAAATGGTAGTTTAAAAATATCAGTAGAATACTCTTATAAGGAAAATACTTCAGAAAATGCTCCAATAATAAATGACTCAAAATAGTCACTTTAAGGGGAGAGAAAATGAAAGCAGAAAAATGTAGTAACAAATGAAACATTAGATAGATAGATAGATAGATAGATAGATAGATAGATAGATAGATAGATAGATAGTTAATGTAATAAGAGTATGCTTGGAATTTTGTACTATCAGGAAAAGTAAAATTTGTTGACATCAATTATTCATAAAGCAAAGAAAAAAAAGAATGAACTACTATAAATAGTGCAAAAATCATTTTAGAAAGTAGGTGTGATAGGTGACTAGAGCAGGGAGAAATGAAAATGTTCTTTTAAGGTTAAAATCTTTTAAATAAGGTAAAAGATCATTTTGTGTAATGATAAAAGACGATTTGCTTGAAAGACACTTTTTCATAGAACTGTAAGCACCAAATCACTTAGCATTCCAAACACAAAGCCCAATCTCTTAGAAATACAGGAAGAACTTGAGAAAATAGAGTTATATTGAGAGAATGTAATATATCTTTTTCAAAACTAGAAAGGCTTGAGGTGAGTCCACCGGTGCCAGCCAGCTGAACTGCATGGCTCCAGGCAGCCCCTCCACCCTGCCACCTTGGGCCCAGGTGGGGGGGAGCTCCAGGCCCCACCCCACCACCCCAGACTGGCACCGTGCAGGTGAGCCCTCCGCCACCAGCCAGCCAGTGGAAACACACGGCTCCACGAGGCCCCGCATCCCACCTCAGACACAGGGGGGAGCACCAGCCTACAGATCTGACCCACCAAGTTTGGCCCAGGAGAACTCCATGCATTAGGGGCTCATTCTACAACCACAGAGTCTAGGACAGGAACCAAGTTGGTTTAACATCACCACCACCACACCTACTGTCAAGTAAGACAGTTCACCCCCCGCAGTAGCAACCAAGGTCACTCCACAGCCAACCTCAGTGTAACAGAAGCAGCAAACCCCCTACCAAATGACCAAGCATCATCACAAAAACACTAGAAGTACAAACAATAAAGAAGAAATGACACCACCGAAAGGATATAGTAATGCTCCAAAGTCAGACTCCATGGAACAGGGAGTCCTTGAAATGTCTGAAAAAGAATTTTGAGTAATGATCTTAAGAAAACTTGAAGAAATAAAGGAAAACTCAATTAGAGAAAACAAACAAACAAACAAACAAAAAACATCCAGAATATGAAGGAGGAAATCTACAAAGAGATTACTACCATAAAAAAGAGTGTAGCAGAACTTGTAGAAATAACTCACTCAATGAAATAAAAAACATGACTGAGAGCTTGAGCAGCAGGGTAGAAAAAGCAGAAGAAAGAATTTCAGAGCTTGAAGATGGTCTTTTTGAAATGTCAGGCAGACAAAAACAAGGAAAAAAGAATTTAAAATAATGAGGAAAACCAAAGAGAGATAGCATACTATCTCAAGTTGTCTAACATCCGAATTGTACGTATTCATGAAGGTCTGGAGAAGGGAATAGGTATTAAAAACCTACTCAAGGAAATAGTAACGGAAAACTTCCCAGGTGTAGGGTGAGATACAGACCTTCAGATCCAGGAAGCTCAAAGGTCCCCAAACACATTCAACCCAAAAAGATCCTCCCCAAGACATATTATAGTTAAATTCACAAAGCTCAAAGACAAAGAGAGAATTCTGCAAGCAGCAAGAGAAGTGTCAGGTCACTTATAGGGGAACCCCCATCAAACTAACAGCAGGTTTCTCAACCAAAACCCTACAGGCTAGAAGAAAGTGGAGCGATATATTCAAAATACTAAAAGAACAAATCTGCCAGCCAAGAATTCTCTACCCAGCAAGGCTCTCCTTCAGAAATGAGGGAGAAATAGTGTATTCCCCAGACAAACAAAAGTTGTGGGAGTTCACCACCACACAATCAGCCCTGCAAGAAATTCTCAAGGCAGTCATTCATCTGGATTCTGAATAATGGTGACCATCATCATGAATACACAAGAAAGAGCAAAACCCACAGTTAAAACAAAAATGCCAGCAAGAAAGAGAAAGAAGCTGAACCATTCTGCCTTAAATCCCAATTCACATTGAAGAAGAGAAATAAAAGGGGAAATGATGATCAAAAGATATTTAAACCATCTAAACAAGAAGCAACTAAATGACAGAAATTAAGCATCACTTGTCAATAACTACTCTAAATGTGAATGGACTAAACTCCCCATTCAAAAGACACAGAATAACTGACTGGATTAAAAAGATAGACCCAAATATATGCTGTTTTCAAAAGACCCTCCTCACCTGTAAAGACACTCACATACTAAAAGTGAAGGGATGGAAAAAGATATACCATGCAAATGGAAACCAAAAATGAGCAGGAGTAGCTATTCTTATATTGGACAAAATAGATTTTAAACCAAAAAACATTAAAAAAGACAAAGAAGGCCATTATATAATGATAAAGGGACCTATCCAGCTAGAAGACATAACAATCATAAACATGTATGCACCCAATACCAGAGCACCCAGATATATCAAGAAAACACTCTTAGACCTAAAGAAGGAGATAGGTCCTAATACATTAATAGTGGTGAGCTGAGCACCCCTCTCTCAGTATGGGACAGGACTTCCAGGAAACAAGTCAACAAAGAGACACAGAATTTAATCTACACCCTAGACCAACTGGACTTGACAGATATATACAGAACATTTCACCCAACAGGTAAAGAATACACTTCTCATCAGCTCATGGTACATTCACCAGGATAGACCACATATTAGGTCACAAATCTAGTCTCAGCAAATCTTTAAAAAATTGAAATCATTCCAACAATCTTTTCAGACCACAATGGACTAAAAGTGGAGATAAACAATAAACAAATCACTGGAAGATATACAAATACATGGAAAATAAATAATAGGCTCCTGAATGACCTATGGGTCCAAGAAGAAATTAAACAGGGAATCAATTCTACAAACTACTGAAAATAAAGATACATCATACCAAAACTTGTGGGATACTGTTAAAGCAGTACTAAGAGGGAAATTTATTTCAGTAAATGCTTATATCAAAAAATGGAAAGACTCCAAATAAACAACCAATGCTACACCTCAAAGAATTTGAAAAACAACAACAATCCAAACCTAAAGACAGTAGATGAAAAGAAATAATTAAGATCAGAGCAGAACTAAATGAAATAGAGACCCAAAAAACAATAGAAAAGATCAACAAAACTAAAAGTTGGTTTTTTGAGAAGATAAACAAAATAGACACACCATTAGCTAGATTAAAATAAAGAGGGAAGACCCAAATAACAAAAATCAGAAATGAAAAGGGAGACATTACAACTGACACTACAGAAGTAGAAAGAATCATTAGAGACTATTATAAACAACAGTATAAAAACAAATTTGAAAATCTGGAAGATATTGATAAGTTTCTAGACACATATAAATTACCAAGACTGAACCAAGAAGAGACAGAAAACCTGAACAGACCAGTAACAAACAAGGAGATTGAAGTGGTAATTAGCAGTCTTTCAGCAAAAAAAAAAAAGCCTGGGTCCGGATGGCTTTACAGCTAAATTCTATCAAACATTTAAAGAGGAGTTAATACCAATTCTCATGAAACTGTTCCAGACAGTTGAAACAGACTCTCCTCTCCCAAACTCATTCTAGGAGGCCAACATAACTCTGATACCAAAACCAGATAAAGACACAACAACAACAACAACAACAAAAAATTACAGGTCAATATCCTTGATGAACCTAGATGCTAAAATCCTCAGCAAAATATTAGCAATTAGAATACAGCAACATATTAAAAAAATTATACACTATGATCAAGTGGGATTCATCCCAGGGATGCAAGGATGGTTCAACATATGAAGGTCAATAAATGTGATACATCACATCAACAGGCTCAAGGACAAAGTCCCTATGATTATCTCAAGCTCAAGGACAAAGTACATATGATTATCTCAATAGATGCTGAAAAATCATTTGACAAAATTCAACATTCCTTCATGATAAAGACTCTCAACAAATTAGCTATAGACAGAAAATATCTTAACACAATAAAAACCATGTATGACAAGCCCACCACCAGTATTACTGTAAATGGGGAAAGACTGAAGACCTTCCCCTTAAGGACAGGAACAAGACAAGGATGTCCACTCTCACCACGTCTATTTAACACAGTGCTGGAGGTACTAGCCAGAGCAATTAGGCAAGAGAAAGAAATAAAGAGAATCCAGATTGGAAAAGATGAAGTCAAACTTTCTCTATTTGCAGATGTCATGATACAATGCACAAAAAAACCTAAAGACTCTATCAAAAAACTCCTAGAGCTGGTTAATAACTTCAGTAACATTGCAGGATAAAAAATAAATGCCCAGAAATCAGTAGCACTTATATACTCAAATAATGAATTAACAGAAAGAGAAGTAAAGAAAGTAAGCCCATTTACAATTGTCAACAAAAAAATAGGATACCTAGGGATCAATTTAACCAAGGAGGTTAAAGACCTCTACAATCAGAATTACAAACCACTTCTGAAAGAAATTAAAGAAGACATTAAAAGATGGAAAGATATGCCATGCTCTTGGATTGGAAGAATTAACATTGTGAAAATGTCTATACAACCCAAAGCAATCTACAGATTCAATGCAATCCCCATCAAAATACCAATGACATTCTTCACAGAAATGGAAAAAACAATCTTACCTTTCATATGGAAAAACAAAAGACCTCAAATAGCCAAAGCAATCCTGAGCAAAAAGAGCAAAGCTGGAGGCATAACTCTGCCTGACTTCAAATTATACTACAAAGCTGTTATAACCAAAACAGCATGGTACTTGTATAAAAATAGACATTCAGATGAGTGGAGTAGAATAGAGAACCCAGAAATCACTCCTCAGGCTTATGGACATCTGATATTGCACAAAGGCAACAAAATCTACATTGGGGAAAAGATTACCTCTTCAACAAGTGGTGCTGGGAAAACTGGATATCCATATGCAGAAGAATGAAACTATATTTGCATCTCTCACCATACACTAAAAGCAACTCAAAATGGATTAAAGACTTAGGTATAAGATCCAAAACTATAAAATCACTAAGGGAAAATATAGGTGAAACACTTCAGCAGTTAGGTTAGGGCACAGGCTTTATGAACATGAGCCCAAAAGCACAAGCAGCAAAAGAAAAAATAAACAAATGGGACTACATCAAACTAAAAAGTTTCTGCACAGTGAAAGAAACAACAGAATGAAAAGACAACCTATAGAGTGGGAGAAAATTTTTGCCAACCTTGCATCTGACAAGGGACTAATATCCATAATATACATAGAACTCAAGTAATTATAAAGTAAAAAAAAATGACCCAATTAAAAAATGGGCAAAGGAGCTGAATAGATATTTTTCAAAGGGAGAAATACAAATGGCCAACAGATACATGAAAAGATACTCAACATCACTAGTCATCAGGGAAATGCAAATTAAAACCACATTGAGATACCACCTCACTCCAGTTAGACTGGCTGTGATCAAAAAGACGGTGAATAACAAATGCTGGCAAGGGTGTGGAGAGAAGGGAACACTACTGCACTGTTAGTGGGAATGTAAATTAGTACAACCACTTTGGAAAACAATTTGGAGGTTTCTCAAACAACTACATATAGATCTTCCATATGATCCAGCAATCCCTCTTCAGGGTATATATACAGAGGGATGGAAATCACCATGTTGAAGAGATACCTGCACTCCCCTGTTTATTGCAGCTCTGTTTACAATAGCCAAGATACGGAACCAACCTAAATGTCTATTAATAGATTGGATAAGGAAACTGTGGTAAATATACACTATGGAATACTACTCTGCCATAAAAAAGGATGAAATACTCCCATTTGCAACAACATGGATGAACCTGGAGAAACTTATGTTGAGTGAAACAAGCAAAGCACAGAAGGATAAATACTGCATGTGCTCACTCATATGTGGGAGCTAAGAGAGAAAGGAAGGCAGGAAAGAAAGACCACAGCAGTGCCATGATCCAACAGAGGGAGGGAACATTCCTAGGGCTATAAATTGAAGTTGAGGGGAGGAGGGAGGGGGAGGATGGTTGGGGGATAATTGGAAGGGGACAAAGGTTACGAAAGCAATTTCTGGTAATGGGTATGTTCCCAATATGAATCTGGCCCCCACATCATGTGCAGGAGTGGGGACTATCAGCTTTGTATCTCATGAGTATTCAAAATAAACAAATAAAAAAATAAAATCAAAATTTGCAAGGCTTCCTAGAAATAAACAGTTGAGAACATATAGGAATCGAATACTCTAATAAACTACACTCTGACATAAATATCTGATCTTACATGCTATGAATATTGTATATATATATATAATTTATTGGTATCTGAGGAATATTTACAAAATTGATCATGTACATTGCTATAAGGAAAGACTTAAAGTATTAAAAAAAGTAAATATTTCAAAGGCTACAGCCATTGCCACAAATTTAATAAAACAAGAAATAAATTGTAAAATCTGATATAAAAATTTGAACTATTTCAAAATAAGAAATACTCTCATAAGTAATGTTTAATTCCTCAAACAAAAAGGAAATTCTCCTGAAATTATAGTCTCTAAGAATGGCAATGAAAGGGAGTAAGTATACTTAATATAAAAATTAATGAACGTCTCACTTGAAAATGTTTTAAAGGCCTTATTTTTTTTTCAAAATAGACTGAAAATAATTGGTTAAATCCTTATCTTGTATTGCCCAGCTTTGCTACCCTTCCAAATAAGCCTAATATCTTCGTGACTTACAATATCAAAGATTTTTTCCTTGCTTATGTTACACGAGGGCTTCACTAGCTGTGGCTCTTCTCCAGGCTAAGTTGACTGAGGTCTGGGACTCAGACCAGGACACGGTGACTATGTGGAGGGACCAAGAGAGAAGCAACAATCTAACGTCTGCATTTAATGTATTTTCTTGTACTTTTCTACTCAGATGTCATTGGTCAAACAAATCACAATGCCAGGCATGATGATGTGTTCTGTGAAACACACATCACTTATCAAGGAAGCACTGAAATTCACAGGACAAGAGCAGGGGTGAACAATCTTATTATAGAAAGAGAGGAAGAATGATTCTGAAAAATAAAATAATCTTCCATTACATTAAGTTTCCAATATTACATTAGAAAACTCAATGAAAACCAAAATTAACTGAGGGAGAGTTTATTAAAAATAAAAGCTAAAGTTAATATAAAAGTATATTAAAGCACATTAAGAATGAGAAAGAATACATAGCCATGGGTACAGAAATGATTAATTATATTATATTAATATAATTCACTGCACATGAATTTATGGAAACAAATTTAACAACAGTGAAATGGATGATACCCTCACCCAGCAAAAAATTACCAAACTGTTAAAGAAATGTGAAGCTTTACCAGACTAATTACTAGATAAGTTAATGTTGACTTCTAAATGATGGTTTCACAGCTGAGTTCTGTCTAATCTTTAAAAAAGAAATGTTACTTAACTATTCACGGAAACATTTATTTTATATGAATTGAAAAATCTTATACCAAAACCTAACAAATATTATAAAAAATGGGAAATCATAGATCATTTTAATTATAGATATGTATCAAAATTTGAAATAAATTTTTAAATAAAGTTGGATAGAGTGTCAGAATAATTACAATCTAATATTTTTAATGGAAGGACAGAGTCATATTAGAAAAATTATCAAAATATGTTATACCATCAAATTAATGGTAAAAAAAAAAAAAAGATCCATTAGTAAATGCTTAAAGGGAGCTTGTCAAAGTCCAGGTGCCATAGTTAATAACAATCTTAAGTAGCATAGAGATAGAAGAAACATATATATTATAATCCTAAACATTTGAATTAGGCTCTAAATGCAACTACAATGATTCATTAAAACCTACCCCAAATCTCAGTGCCCTCCAACAACCGTATTTATTTTCCTACCGTGGTGGTTAATTTTATGTATTTACTTGGCTAAGCTATGGTTATTTGGTCAACACTAGTCTAGATTTTCTGTTAAAGTAATTGTAGATGTGATTAACATTTACAAGTAGTGACTAAAAGTAAAAGCAGATTACCTTTCATATAGTGAATATGTCTTATCCAATTATTTTGATATAGGTGGGGCTCAGTTTCCCTGGGCTCAGGTTTCAGGACATGCGTCTGGGTTTCCAGCCACTCCTTGAGGTCTCAGGCCACCTCTTCTGGGCTCTCCCCTGAAGGAAAGTTATCTTGCCAGTTAGACCTATTTTCAGCTCCAGCTTTGGGAAAATGAGACCACAAGGGGCTGGCTTATGCAAATCCAGTGGCTGGGCATGCTCAATAAACGGTAAAGAATATTCTTGAATATGCCTGGTGCATGTGATAGGGTCTGACCAATGAACATCTTAAGGAGGAGACCAACTGAGCATGTACAAGACTAAATGTTACATAACTGGGAGCCAACCCCTTAATTGAATATTCATTAGATAGAGAAAGTAAAAGCTGAATCCCAATTGAAGGCAGCGTGGTTGCTCACTTTCCTGGAGGCAACCTGCACTCCACTGGCTGAGGTGTGTCTAATTTACTTTGTATTGAACTTACCTTCAGCCAACGTGCATTCTGTACTGAACTTTGAGTATGTTTTTCTTCCTTTTGTGTTAGACTTGATGTCTATACTGAATTTGCTTTCATGTTAAACTTGGTGTGGGTCCTGCTCTCTCTGAAGCTGTACCACACTCTCTCTGTGGAACTTTTATTTCTTATCTGTTATATTAAACTTGTTCTCACTTTCTACTCTGCCTTTGAATTCTTTCCTGTGGCAGAGTCAAGAATCTGGTAAGAGGACTGGTGGGTTACGGCTGGCTATTGGGCCCCTGGACCGTACCTCTGACATCAATTTGAAGAACTTAAGAGCAAAGACTGAGGTTTCCCAAAGAAGGAATACAGTTTCAAAACGACAATAGAAATATATCACATAGTATAATCCTAAATATTTGGATTAGGCTCCTAATACAACAACGTTTCCAGCCTGCTGGCCTGACCTACAAATGTTGGACTTGCCAGCAGCCCTTACGATCTCATAAGCAAATTCATAAACAAGGCCCTTAAAATAAATTCCTGTCTCTTTGTATCTCTCTTTGTCTCTGTCTCTCTTATATCTATACATCTACATCTATATATATCTGTATATATAGATATCCACTGGTGTTGTTTCTGTCAAAAATCCTGACTTATACACCTACACCTATTCATGGGTCTGAGGACTAATTGCAATTTGGGGCATCTTGCCTGGTGTCAACCTGGTGGCTCTGCTTCAGACTGTGGCTCAGGTTTAAGTCTTTAACACATGCATTCATCCTGGGCCCAGCTTGAAAAGGAGGTGGATTCTTGCCTACATGTTTAGAGGACAAAACAAACCACCACGCAATCCCATTTAAACACCCTGCTTGAATTGCTTCTAATCTGATCCCATCGTCCAAATCATGTCTCTTGGCCAAGACAAAATCAGAGAGACAGGAAAGTACCTGCCTTCCCATGAAAGAGGTACTAAGCATTCTTGGTGGGAGGCAGGGGCGGGGGGAAGCCTACATATCACAATACCAGTATTCAAATATCAATTTTTGTATAAATCAGGAAAAACAGGAATGCCTTAGGTTATTATAATTCTTTATGATTACTTTAAAAAATTTGTTAAATAAAATAAAATTATTAATAGTATTGGGTAAGGCAAATGAAAAATACAGGCAAATAGACATGCGTTACTACTTTGTGTATTGAAAGTGACCAGCTCATACGAAATCAAAAATAATCACATTCCAAAAAAAAAAAAAAAAATCACATTCCAAAAAAAAAAAAAAAATCACATTCCAAAAAAAAAAAAAAAATCACATTCCAAAAAAAAAAAAAAAATCACATTCCAAAAAAAAAAAAAAAATCACATTCCAAAAAAAAAAAAAAAATCACATTCCAAAAAAAAAAAAAAAATCACATTCCAAAAAAAAAAAAAAAATCACATTCCAAAAAAAAAAAAAAAATCACATTCCAAAACAAAAAGATTGTAAAAAAATATTTAGAGTTAAATTTGTTTATTTATTTATTTACTTATTTAATTTTTTATATATATAAATAATTTTTTTAATACAGCAAAAAGATATAATGATTATAAACATTTATGCACCTAGTAACAGACTTTCAAAATATATGAAGGCAAAAGTTGACAAAATGGATCTTCTCTTGCTTTGGAATCCTCAACCCTGGCAAAATCTCAACCCTGGTTAAATCCAACTCTCTATCTATTTGACACCTGTATTGGTGCAGCTATCTGGGGATGGACTTTAAAAAGTACAACCATATTCATTGACCTTGTTTCAATTCATGATCACTAACTTCCAATAAGCATTTATTGCTATCTGTTGGCTATACTGTATATTTTTTTCAGCCTGTTCATCCTTCCGCTGTCCTGGAAAACTGCTTCAGGCTTTCTTCTCCATCCTCCCTCTCAGCTTCTTATTTCATGAAGAAAATAGAAGCAACCACCAGAATGACCTTTCACTAGTTTCAACCACCATATTCATGGGCAAATCATTGTTTGTTCCCATATTCTCTACTTTCCTGTTTTGATAGTACATCTACCTATGGCCAACTCCTTTAAATTTAATAATACAGGTATTGAACTTTCAAAAAAGTATTAGATCTTATGGAAAGTCTTCAGAATGTCTGAACAAGTAAAAATATATGCCATATTTTTGAAGGGAAGATTTAATGTACATAAATTATCTAATAATTTGTATATAAATGAATAACAGTAACTACATTTGCTGCTATTCTACTTAGCATATCAGATGTTTAATTAATTAATAACCTCAAATTTTATACAGACAATACATGTTGGAAAATTGTGAAAATATTATAAAGTATGATGAACAATATTTGCTTTTCCAAATAATAAATTTAGAACAATGAGGTCTATGGTTTTACTGCTGACCAAAAGATCATCAGGACATAATAGATACTAGGGATCAATGTGAAATATTTATGGTGGGATAAACCCTATTATATTTATCAATATTTATTACCACTTCTTATTGCCCTGTGGGTTTAGGGACAAGGTGGGGAGTAAGATATTATTAGTATGATTTAATTCTTATTGGCTCCAGTTAGCAAGGTCTTCAAGAAAAATGAGTACAAAAAGGACTTGGCCATTTTGCAAGAGTGAAAAGGAATAACATTCACAAATGCAGTCTACTTTTATTTTAAGTGAGAAAAGCAAGATACGGAGATATGCATATTACTACTTACTATTATTATAATTTGTGTAAAACATAAAAATCAAAAACTCTCTGTATGTATTTATAAATTAGTTTATCTGTCTTATATAAATCATTAGAAAAGATGAATGACATTAAAAATTTTGGTCGTGTTGGTTACTTTGATGGAGGAAGAAAAGGGAGCATTAAATAACAACACAAACAGCCAAGTCCCTAAAGATCTCAGTGGAAGAGCTCGTGCCTTAACTTCCCTAACCCACCATGTGCAGGCGTGAAGGCAGGCTGAAGTTGAGGACAACCCAAAAGGCAGATAGAGCAAACACTTTGGGGTTTATTCCAGGCTTCCTGTGCAGAGGTCAGGTCAAACAGAACTTCTCAGTGGAATCTGGTCCTCACTTCACACTCTGACCAAATAGACACAGACAGTGAAATAAAACTTCTCTGCTCAGATTCCCTTTACCTGAGATTTTCTCCTTGACCCTCTTAGCTACCACACGAAATAAATTCCATTCCGTTCAAATCATCCACATTCATTTTAACAATGTGTACTGAGGATTCCCAAGACCCCAGTCAAGGTACGAGGCATAGAGGAGAGAAAGTTGAAGAAAATACAGTTTCTGTCATCCTAGCGTCATTCCTACTGTATAATGATAGCAATCGAAGAATCATGGAAACCATCATGTTCCGACAGTGCAAATGCACAGGGTTACAGAAACATGTATTAGGGGCACATATCTCAATTTGGGTGAATCAGCGAGATTTTCCCAGGAGGAGTGGGCTAAATCTGAAATTTAAATGATAAATGAATGTACTCTGTGGTTATGGAACATGACTCCACGAATATTGTTCATGAACACATACACACTCAAAGTGGTTCCTCTTCATTCTAGAATGAGAAGTACATTGATTTCATACCATAAAATAGAATACACTACAGCAAAGTAGATTAGAGTTAAGCCAGGACTCTTACAGCAGAGAAAGACCATACTTTGAAGGATAACAAACAGAACTTCCAAAGTCTTTGCTTTTTCTTTATTATCAAAATCAAGTACACGTGTATTGCAAAAACAAGAGAAAAAATTGGAATATTGGAAGTATGAATTAATTTATGAAATGAAACATATACAAATGGGAAGATTTCTAATATGAAGCAGAAATAAAGAGGTACTATGAATGATAGAAATTATAATAGCTAGCATTAAAATACTTTCAGATGTATTAATTATTTAACCATCCCCAAACCCTATGAGGTATATTATCTGTTAGGAAAATCAAAATGCAGTAGTAGACTTTAAATCTGGGCCAAAAGCACTAAAGAGAAAAATTAATATTACAGAAATGTAAGGTAGTGGCATTGAGTTCAGACTTGAGGTCTCTTCTATGCAGAAGTACTTGTATAGGACAAAGAAGAAAATAACGAAATAAGTAATGATAAGAGTACCAAAGTGCAACAAAAAATTCAGCAAGAAGAGGCCAATTAAAACATAATCACAAATTTTACACAGGAAAACTTAGACACCTGAATTTGGAGATGAAAGGATTTGTTGATATAGGTGGAAATATCCTAAAGGTATATAATAAATATTGTGAATTTTTGAAATTCAGGGATAAAGACAGAATCTTTCAAGCATCTAAGTAAAAACAACACATATACAATTATACTTACATATTAGCAATATAGGAAAAGCAATTACAATGCCTCAGCTTGTCAGTTATGAGTAGCATAGAGAGGCTGAGTCCAATTTGTCTCATACCAAATTTAATTAAGGCTGGTATCAACAGGATTACAAACAGCCGTAGTGACCTCAACCACACCCTTTCCCCTGCCTACCAGTCATCGCTCAACTATAATAAGTCTCAGGGGTACGAATAGGTCTTATTTCAGACAATTAAGATATAGTCTGAGGCCAGTCTATCCATTATGACTCACGGACGGGAGTTCAGTTAGAGTGACCTGCTGATCTTCGGTATATTTACCAATACTTACACAAGACAAAAGACTGACCAGTAAGCAACTCCCATCCCCAGTGAAAACAGTCGAAGAAGCATGGGTCATTCCAGTTTGGGATTTGTTGTTAAATATGATTTGAATAACTGATAGTTACAGTGGTTTAGTTAAGTCCCATGGGCAGTGTCACCGATTAGCTGCATCCTTGAATACCATCTGTGGCACTATCCGGGACCGAGTGGCATCAGGAGAAGCAGATGACTTTGCATCAGTCAGAAGGACACAAGCAAGGTTGAGTCTGTCTGTGAGTTTGTAATGTCTGCGAGAGGGAGGGATCACATTCAGGAGCTGCCTCTGAGAAGGAATCAGGCACAGCAAGATAGCGCTGGCCTGTCCACAGGCCCTTTTGTGCTTTTATAGCATAAGGGTGGCAATGACAAATCCATCAGGGGTCAGGTTGCCAGCAGCACCTGCTGCTTGACTCAGGTGGGAATGCAATTGTTTTGCCATGACGTGGTGCTGCTGCGATACTGGTGCTAGCTGGTGAGGAGGACGTGAGCAGCACCCTGTCCCTTGTGTCTCCTGGGGTCTAACAGGTTTCTTCTCCTGATACTGAGGTTGTTGCTCTCCTTCCATAATCCAAAAAGGGTGTGTCCCATCCAGTAGCTATAGTTTCACCTTCTCTCCAGTCATCCCTACTCACATGGAGCTCTTTTGTGTTGAAAAGAGTCAGATGTAACAGGATAAACTATTTTTGCAAAATTTACAGACACCCATTTTATTCCCTACCTTGGCATGCAAGAGACATTGTAGGCAGATACGGGAAGTAGTATACTTAACAAGGTGGTCATGGTCTTTTTGATCTAGATTAACTCATCCAGAAATTTCAGAATTTAGTTTGAATCCTCTACAACCTTTTTAATCTGGGCTCTCACCTGGAAGGGGTACCTACCAGTTTGCATGAGGTTAAGGTTAGGGAAAAGCAAAAAGTATCATGCCTAGGAATGTTCGGAATAAATTAAAACACTGAGTTTTCAAAAGTCAGCCAGAGTAGACCCCAAAGAGGGGTTGTCCCTCCATATCTCTGAGTTCTGCATCCCCCGAATTCAACGAACCAACAGCATTTACATTGCATTGGGTATTACAAGTAATCTAGAGATGATATAAAATATATGGAAGGATGTGCATGGGTTATATGCAAATACCATGCCATTTTTTTGGTCAGGGAGCTGAACAGCCGTGGGTTTTGGTATCCAAAGAGGGTTATGGAACCAATCCCCCATGAGTACTGGGAATGGATGTATTTAAACTGCCAGTTTGTAGACTTCCAAGTGGCAGACCAGGGCTGTGCCATTGAGCACAGCCCAAGTGTTGGTAACACATGACCTGCCAGGTCCGTAGGAGTACTGCTTGAGGCAAGGGCAGTGACTCCTAGCTCTTCCCACTGGCTCTTAGCACAGTCTTGCAGTTACCGTGGGGCTGGATTGTTGCTACTGCTCAGAGACACCAACAGCTTTTGTCTTAACTAAGCCATCAGTCGACAAGGCCAGGCATTTAGAAGAATCTCTGTAAATGGAGGGCCCCGTGGAGTTAATGGTTTTGTTTCAGGAAGTGATTGAGTGAGGGATAAAGTTTCCCCAAAGGTGTAACTGCCACTTTTTCCTGTAAAACTGAGATGATGCCAGGGTCACGTTGGCTGTGTGCTCGAATACAGCATTTTCACTTCCCAGTGAAAATCATTAGTCTCTTCCTTTACTAGTTGTTGAATATGAGTTGACTTATCCTGATATGGGCTCAATGAATGAGGAGTTCAATTGTAATAAAGCAAATTAATAATAGCTGCCTTTGGGGGGAAAAAAAAGAAAAAAAGAAAAGAAAAGAAAACAGAAACGTGGTGCACTTGGAGGCTGTATCCAGTAGGTGGCGCTATTCTACTGAGAAATGATTTCTTCTCTTTGGCGGCTGGCTGACCTCAGTGTCACAACGTGGAGCTCTAAGCAACTGAGCTAACAGGCCAACCTGGCAGCAATTACTTTTAACTTAGAGCTGGGGTTCCTCTTTCTTCTCCCGAGATTCTATGTTGTTTATGCTGGACCAGACTGCAGGAGACAGAGATCGCCCTGTTTACATGCTTACATTTACATGTGGCATTCCCTGATAGGGAGAATTCCACCTTAAACTTAATGGAAGGGAAAGGCAAGAATTTAAACAATATGATTCATTTCCAGCGATGAAATATATAAAAGTAATTTCAGTATATCCCCTGTCCTCACCAATAAGGACACTTTGACTTCTCTTCACTACAGAAAATCCCCATTAAATGAATTGGGGCACTCCCCCCCTCCCCAAAGTTGAACACTGACCAGATAGTTTTGCAAATGCATGAGTTGGGATGGCAGCAACATACTATCCCCCGGCTGGGAATTTGAGGAGTGCAGGATCAGGGGAAGGATCTCAAAGGGGTGAGGGAAAATGATTGTAAGACTTCTTGTTTTTTTACTTTTTGTCTCCTTTCTCTCTGCTTCTGCACAGACCACCACAGCTTTGCCCTGCAGCTCCCAATGTTTTCGCTACTTCTGTTCCCAACACTCTTCTCATGAGATCTGGTAGGAAGGTGCCTATGGAGCCTGAATCTAACAGACACATAAAAGTTGGGGTCCCTGCCTTTTCAAAGTTCCCTTGCATAGCCAGAGGGTGTATGTGGCTCTCAGTGTTCCTTAGGATCAGGGAGATCTTGGCTACCACTTAATCATCTTTTTTCTTAGAGCAGCTGAGATCAATGCAGAGGAGAGGAAGGGATCTCAGAGGGACAGAGGGAAGAGAGGCAGAGAGTGACTTCATGCTACAGCAAGCCAGCTTTGCATTTACTTTCTGTTTAGAATGGCTGCCAGTTTGATCTCTACCAAAACAACTTCTAATGTTGTTTGCTCATTCAAAAGTCTATACTGAACAGCATGTTCCTCATTTCTGATGCCATTTATCCCACCTTTGGGGACTTCTCAGCTCAGCAAGCTTAGCTGTTTTGCTTTTCAGCTGGGGCCACTGGGCTTTCTGCCCCTTGTTATCATAAAATTTATTCCTTTCCTCCCCACACTACAGACAAGAAGTGTAAATTACAACCAAGGCATCATTCAGGTGGGCTTGTTTCAATTCTACCTCTAACCATTCAGAATCATTAACAGGAAAGACAGCTGCAAAGTGTCCTCCTTCACTACCACCACAAACCCACCCACCACTCAGGCAAGAACATTAGCTCCTGAATCCCAGAATGTCTTTTTACATCACTGATCCAACCTGGGAGGCCCTCAGCTTCTTCCAGAAAGCCACATCTCTGTCAGCATCCCTTTACTGTCACCAAAACTGCTGCCGATATTTGATTATACCCTATTTATGAGCTAATAAATGAACCTATTACAATTTCATGGATGCTGGGACAGGGACAAAGAACTTTATTACACATGGCACATGGCACAGGAAGCAGCATATGCGTTGGTTTTCCTTTTCCCCAGAGTCCCAGTGTGACAACCTGGAGGGGCCAAATGGATGCTGTGTATACAGTGGGCTGTGTTGCAGCTGAGAAACTGAGCTTGGGGAATCCACCTCTTTTAAAGCAGTCAGTAATCACATTTGCTGTCTGTCAACTTATCTCTCAAAGTTGCTTGTTGCAGACACAACCACAAGAAGTGATGTACGTAAAATGCATTCAGCGCCTTCTGTCCTTGATACACGCGGCAATATGTGGATAAGACTAAGAGACATAAAGGACTGTAAGCCTCAAGAAGTACATTTGCTACTTTGCACATGACTGCTGGCGATGGTGTGGCTTAGCTCTCTGCACGTACTTAACAAGAAGACCCTGTGCTCCAGTTTCCGATAACATTTCCTGACTTTGCTTTAAACTCTCTCCAGGAGACTTCTCAAAGTCTGGAACTCTAAAGCAGTTTTTTCAAGGCTCTTCAAGATTTTTCTAACATTTTCCTCAAAGACCTTCAAGCTACAGCCCATTTCCCGGTTCTAAATCCATTCCCACCTTTTTGATTATTTGTGACAATAGCACCCTTTTATTAGTATACATTGCTAAATGTGTATGTACATATTCCTCAACTAATGATGGAGATACATCCTAATAAACCCACTGTAAGTTAAAGTACTCTAAGTTAACTTATGATATTTTCAATTTACCATGGGTTTATCAGGACATAACCCCATTGTAAGTCTAAGAATGTATTGAATATGTATAGCTTTTGCGTGATCATAAAACTAAATCATCATATGTTGAAATATCTCATAAGTTGGGAACCATCTGTATAGTAAATATGTATCAGCCACACATTCCTATATAACACTTTTCCCCAAAGTATAACAGGTTTAAACAACAGATATTAATTAAACAGTGCTTGAGGGTCAGGAATCTGGAAGTGGCCTAATTGGGAAACAGAGGCTCAGCCTCCTGGCTAATTGTCAGTTAAGGCTGCTGTCATCTGAAGGCTTGGCGGGGTCTGGAGGACCCACTTTCTAGAGGGCTCACTCACATGGTTGTTGGCAGGAAGTCTTAATTACTTGCTGGCTATTAGAAATAGGCTTTTGTTTCTCACTCTGTTAGCTGCTCCTCAGAGCTGCCTGCTGTGTTCTTACAAGGTGGCAGCTGGGATGTCTCAGTGCAATTGATCCGAGAATGAGAGGCTGACTTAGTATCTGAAGTTACCAACATTTCTGGCATATGCCCTTTTGTTAGAGGTGAGTTACCAAGTCCATCCCATTTTTACAGGGAAAGAGTATTAATCTCCATCTCTTAAAAGGAGGAATATCAAAGAACTTATGGACATGTATTAACACTGCCACAGGTCGTATGAGTTTATCATAATTTCTTTTAATAGTCTTCTACTGTTAAACATTGGTATTGTGTTTACTTTTTGAAATTCTTATAATAATATTATAACAGAATGTTCTGATAGCTCGTAAATTCCTGGATTTCATTTCACTTGTTTTAAGATTTTTTATTTAGATTAGAAAATTGCCTCCTGAAAAATTTTTAACATAAGTAAGGAAATTTCAGGCAAATGAGCATGTACAAAATTGCAAAGTACTAAATTAGGAAAATGCATATTTTCTTGAAGAATTATTAATAGTTTTTGAAAATGAGGTTATTAATGTATACTGAGGGAAAATTATCCTATATGTTTCATATAAGACATATATATGTTGCTGAGATTGAAATGTATACAGGAAGAATTGAATCTCTACAGAAATATGAAGTTTTATTTTTCCTATTTGAATACTAGGAATTTTAATGTTTAGACATCTTGGTTAACTTACATTAGGTAAAAGAATGTAGGCAGTCTCTGACCAACAGAAATATTTTCAATTGCTATTTATTAATTGTTGCCTAATAAAATATTAAATATTTATTAATTCAAGCACATGTCCACATATATTTATAAACACATGGCCATATGTATTTTGACACTGAAACATTACATGAAATAATTTACTTAATCTGTAGTTAAAATGTGTGCTCTCATTTTATTTTATAACACTAGATCACATCCAATAGAATCCCCAGCACCTTAAAAACAGATGACCTGCCTCTATACTATCTAATTTAGGTTTTGACTTGTCTTTACAATACTTTATTATACTTGTTCAATTTCTCTTCAAAAATAATGGAAACCTAATGAAACTTCAATGAAGATATAAGCACTGTGCACTGATTTACTCACAATAGAAGCTAGTGTAAATCGTCCTATTATTCTGTAGCTATTTTCAGAACTAGTCACATAGATAAGCTTGGAGAAAGTTTCAATTTATGTTGTTTGGTAAGAATCTTGAACTCAATAACTAAACTTAAATGCAGAAGCAAAAATGATAGCTGACATACACACTGAAAATAGCCCTGCAAAATTTCAATTGACAGCAAACATTCACAAAAAGGCAAATTTATCACTTCAGAATATCTTCCTGTGCTCCACAGCTAGCACACGTTGCTAGATTCTCTAATTCTCTTTATAGGCTGTGAGACAGGTTGAAATAATAGGCGATTTAATGAAACAGGGCTAAGAAATGTCAAAATATCAATTTTAAAGAAACTCTCAGTTGAACTGGGCACTTTCCTACGTAAGAAAGACACGTAAGTCATGAAACGCCCACAGTCACTGCCCTCACGGATGAAACTTTCTAGTGGGGAAATGATAGAATATAACGAAAATGAGTAAAATATATAAAATGTCATACAGCAGTGAGCACAAGGAAGAAAAATAAAATAGAAATTCCTAGGAGTGGGTGAGTAGAATTACATTTTAAATGGGTAAGAACAAACGTCATGGAGAAGGTGATATTTAAACAAAGACGTGAAAGTTGTTAGGGAGTAAACCATATAAATAAATGTGGAAAGAGCATTCCAGGAAGACAGCAAGTACAGCTCTCCGAGGCAAGAGCAAGCCCAGTGCTTTTGAGGACAGGAAATGTCTATAGTGGCATAAAATAATCAGTGGTAGGATTTCAGAAGTAGAGGTAGCCCAGATTGGTTAGGATCTTGTGGCCCACAGTAAGGGCTTTGGCTGCATTCTAAGTGAAATTGGGAAATTAATGGGAGTTTTTAAAATAACGTAAGTTGACTTATTAAAACAAATCAGGCTACTGTGTTGATAATAGAATACAAACAAGTAAGGCAAGAAACATCAGGTTCGTTTGGAGACACTGCCACAACTAAATTGGGAATGACAACGGCTTGATATAAGGCCACGATAATGGGGAACATTAGAAATCACTGGATTCTGCATCTGTTTTGAAAGCAGAGGTAGCAATATTTGCTGCCTGCTTAGATAAGTTAAAATCAAGAATGAATCTAAGATTTATGGCCTAAGTAATTAGAAGAATGTAGGATGAGGAAGATTGTGGGAGGAGATGGATTGGAGATAAAGATCAGGAGTTTGACGTTGGGCACGGTAAGGTTGAGATGCTCAGTAGAAATACCAAGTACACAAGTAAACACATAGTTTGGAGTTCAGAAATGAGGTATGGTGAAAAGATATATATATTTATTAAATATGGATTTCTATAAGTAGATGCTTTTTAAAAATTTTTCTCCTTTGAAGGGTGAATAGATTCCGTTTTGAACATGTAAAATATGGTGTTATATGTTATGCACACACACCTACTAGTGTAGATAGTTGGATAGACAGATATACATATACAACAAATATATAAAGATTGCATATTTTTATCAATGTATTTTTCTATGTTAATTCCTGTCTACTGAAAAAAAAAATACTTAGGTTTCATTGGAGTCGTGTGATGGTTAATTTTTGGGTCAACTTGTCTAGGCTATAGTGCCTGGTTATTTGGTCAAACACTAGGCTAGATGTTAATGTGAAGGTGGTTTACAGATGTGATTAACATCTACAATCAGTTGTTTTTAAGTAAAAGCAACTACCCTTGATAATGTGGGTGGGCTCCATTCAATCAGTTGGAGATCCCTAAGGGCAAAAGATGAGGCTTAATGTGTAAAGAGGAAATTCTGCCTCAAGGCTACAGGATAGAAATTCTGCCTGAGTTGCCAGCCTGCCAGGCTTCCAACACAAGACTATCTAAAATTTTGTCCTAGATTCCAGCCTGCCGGCCTGCCCTACTGATCTTGGACTTGCTAACCTCAGAATTGTTTGAGCTACAAGTGTTTTTAGAGATTTATTTGAAGGACGTATATACCCTATTAGTTCTCTTTCTCTGGCATAACCTGACTGATACAGGTGGACACAATCAGGTGCCTGGTTTAAGAAGTTATTAATGGACGAGTGAAACAATAACAACAAAAGTTATTCATGGACAGCTTTAATCAGATCTTTCATAAAATGTTTTTGTAAGTAATATGAATAATATCACTTACACAATTTATAAAATAAAAATTAATTTATTAACATGCTTTTTGTAGTAAACCAATTATTTAAAAATAAATATCAGAGTGTGTGATTTTGAAATGAATTATTTGCTAATATGGTACATAAATCTGCTATAGATGTAGATTGATATCACTATCCCATTTAGAATATAATTTTGGAGTAAGAAAAGCAGATTTTGAGAATCCATTAAAAAATAACTAAATTTTAAATTACTTTTTTCTTTTATATGTTTGCTCACCATCTATTTTGCTGCTCTGTTTAAGAATATGGTCTAGTAACAGCATAACCCCATTTTAATGCTCTTTTTACTCTTTCTTCTGCTAGCTTTTTTATTTTTGTTTCAAACCAAGCAAGTACAAACAATCAATTGTTTTCCAATTTATATACCCTTATTGCTCTATCAAAATCAGGTCTAAGTACCTCATCTCACCAAACATCTCTTCAACATTTGATGATTGAACCATTATTAATCTACTGTGCATTTACCAAATAATAATCTGGTCCAGGATTGAGTTAATTTCTGTTTGTTACAATCATTCCAGTCGTTAACTTCTTATTCATGTACTGAATGAATATAAAAATAGCATATGTATTCAATTATAACATTTAATAGTATGCTTTCTTTACCTTCTAATTAAAAATATGTACATTGATTTTGATTATTTATATTGAAAATATAGAGAGAAATAGGCAACTTTTCATTTAGTTAATCCCAATCTTTATATAAGTAGATAGTAAAAATTTCCACCTAAAATTTCTGAAATAGTAATTTTGGGGGAGACTGGTATATTTATAATGAGATATTTTCATTGACATATTTTCATTTTCTCCCAATTAATTCTACCATTAACAACAACAACAAAGAACTTTTTTTCTTTGAAATTTAAAGAAAAAATTATTGAAGATCTGAAAGACAATTCCTAAAAGATCAACTTTTCCAGAAAACTGTAGCTACACAATGCACTGCTTCTATTATGTTAAAACATGCATTATACACAAATACAAACATCATGAAACAAGCCACCATTCTTCAACAGTTTTAGCAAAGATAAAATGAATAAGAACAACATGGATGATTTGCAAAGGATGGGCTCTTTAAGCACCATTAAAAAAAGAAAAAAAGAAAAAAGGAGCACAAATGGATGAGCGTGTTCAGTTATACACACTGAATTGAACCTTTGGCACTAGGAATCAGAGCATTTTGTCATATAGCATTAATACATATTATAAAAGGGCATAGTGTCAAAGGACTAGAACCACCAGCATTCAAAAGCAGCTTTGTCAATGTTGAGCTATGGCTGGGTCTGGAGCTCACAGACCCCTCAAGCCCATTGTCCAGACTGGGTCACAAACCCTTCACATGCCAGGCTGGGTCCCCAGACCCCTCACACGCAGGTCTATGAGCTAGGTAATCAGCCAAAAGTCCTTGGAGCTGTAGGTTCGAGAGTATGACTGTACAGTGCAATGCCTGAGGCAGTCAATGCCAGCCAAGCCATGCCCCATGCATGTGCACTAACTCCACCCACACACAATTTGCTTACAAAGAATGCGCTGCACCACCCCCAATGAGACCTAAGGCAAGGGGGCCTGATTAAATTATTCTATTTTCCCAATAGTCAACTAGGCAGTAAAACACTACAGCATGTCTCTCTGTCGTCCATCATTGAATACACTGGTAGCAACTTTAAAATAAAAAAAAAAAATTAAGGAAACAAAAACGGAGCTGTAATCCTTTTTATTTTCTCTGTTTAAAACCAAACAGAAAACAAACATCAATTCTGTTACACGATAATATTTTCAAAGTACATCATTTATACAAGAGAAGGACTAAGAACAAAAATGTGTTTACAGAGATGTAAACATAAGTGAGAGTGCTTCTCACACAGCTTTCCGATGGTATTCAGGAAGCGCCACTTCATAATCCCTGGCACTAAATGATGTTGCAGAATTCTTTGCCAGGTACTTTAGGAAATCGTGAAGATAATTCACTAATAAAGTAAGGCTCTTCTCATCCACAGGTGTATAGGCCAACATTGCTCCAATTTGTACAAATAATCTCAGTAGATGTGGTGCTTTGATAAGAGCTACCGAAAAACAATTTTATTTCAAAATATTTCTTGAGTTATAAAGAAATTTTATTCTAAATTTTATAAAATTAGATAAAATGACATTTCACTTTCAAAGTTACTAACTTAAAACATTGCAGATGTTACTTTGTGATCATGGAACAGGTTTTATTGTGATAAGAAAATATAAATAAAGATATAATTTTTCTGTTTTGAAATTGCAGGTTGAGTTGTATTTAGTATAATATAGGATACATGATTAAACTATACCCTTATGAAATTTACACCTGATGTGGCTGCTCTATTTTGAAAGGCAACAGCTGTTTTTCTAATGTTCCTGTGGTTTTATGAACACAATGTTTCCTTTATGAGACAAAGTGGATTCAAATGAGCTCTCTGAACTCCCTCCAGGAACAAATTTCTCAAATGTTTTGTAACCTACTATTGCTTGATAAATGTTAGATTGCAGATTATCCTAGGTGTAGTGCCTAGAGCTCCTTAAGTGCTGCCATTTGCTTGTTTGTTTTCTTCTCAGGCTAGGGAATTGCTTTATGAACTCTGAGTCATAAAGGAGAGCAATGGAGTGGGAAGAAAGACATTTGGCACACTACTTCGTTGACTGAAAGGGAATTGTATCTTACCTGCTGCAAAAGAGGTCACAAATTTTATTTTTTAAATGGGCTAAAATGGGCTTATTTAATAAGATATGGACCTAAAATGGAAGAGTTTTTAAATCCCAGGCCTCCAGCAAATGCACAACAATTTATATTTTTCATAGAATTTTCACGTTTGGTAACCTTAAACTTTTATTATAACTTTGGCCAATTGTTTTCCATATTTGTTTTTGACCTTGCTATATGGATAAAGTACACTTGTTTAAACACAGAAATCCTTATGTGGGAAATAGAGTTATTTATATTTGACATACATACATTTCTGGAAGTGATTTATAAGGCCCCTGAAATGTATTAAGCCAATGTCAAAAAGAGAAAGCAGTTAAATATATGTCCATAGTGCTTATGCTGGCAAAAATTCTAATTTAGTCTCGGTATGAATTGCTTTAAGAATCAATGTTATAAGCTAACTATACTATCTAACCACCACACATTCTACACAATTATTGAAAATCAGGGCTGGCCCGGTGGCGCACTGGAGAGCGCGCCGCTTGGGAGTGCGGCGGCGCTCCCGCTGAGGGTTCGGATCCCATGTGGAGACCGGTTCCCGCTCACTGGCTGAGCACAGTGCGGGCGCAACACCGAGGGTTGCGATCCCGTTGCCGGTCCCCGGTATGGGCGCAACACCGAGGGTTTCGACCCCATTACTGGTCAGTAAAAAAGACAAAAAGGAAAAAAAAAAAGAAAATCAATGTTGTACTCCACATGTATGTATAATAAAAAATAAAAAAAATTAAAAAATAAATATTTTTCCTTCAATGTATAAACCAAATTTTGTATGCAAAGTAGATAAAAGAAAATGAATTAAATTTAGAATTACATAATATATTAAGCTGTAGGTATTTTAAATACACACCTCAAAATATAATGAAATAGTATTATCTGGGAATCAAGCCAGTTTCTTTTAAAAGCTATAGGTGCCTTATTGCATGTGAGCTGCCTGTATATTATAGTATACATACATTGTAATCCTCTTTACAACTTACTATAAGATTTATAAGATTGTTTTGAAAGACATAGAAGGAAAAAAGATTTAGCAGGAAAATGTGGATGATAGAGCTATCGAAGTCAATAAATGAGATAAATATGCAAAAAAGTATTAAAAAGATAAATATGAAATGACTAACAGTGCCTAGTTCTCTGCCACTTCATGACAAATCATGATAAATAGTTCTATAATTTTTTCAAGAGAGTGAGAGAAAGAAGTATGAGTGAGAAAATAAAGAAATGTTTTGAAGCTAAACTTGCAAAACAATGGCCAGTGGTGTTTTCCTTAATGAACCTTACATCCTGGCTCATATAACGTTATATGCCCCATGATGGTCTATATAATTGAAGGCTGTCTATATTGTATTGCTCACATTATGCTTTCAATCCATGAGTCTCAAACCACTTGGATCACCCTTGATTTTGTTAAGTAGTCAGACATGAGCGGGTAGGAGAAATGGGGAAAGAAAAACCCAAATGTAAATTACAGGTCTGGTAGCCCACAAACACCTGTCCCAGGCCCGCCTCATCCACCCTAGCCCACCCATGGAACACCCATTTGGTCAGAACACGTTAAACTTCCACCACATTCTGACCACAGCTTGTGGGTGGCACTTTGCACCATTCGGAGCATGCACGTAAGTATAGTGCATTGACCTGGAGTTAAGCTAATAGTTATTAGCCTGGCCTTAAAATAACATTTACATTGCGGTTGTGACTCCCTGATGGGCCTTTTGACCTGCATTATGGGAAAAACATGCCCAGTAGCAAAAATTAGAAAATCATACCTTGGGGCCAATCAAAGGGTTAGGCAAGTGAGCTCATGTTTACGAAAAATGTGTAGATAAAAGCTACAGGCGGACAAACACGGCCACTGTCCCCTTAGACTGGGCTGGGTCATGTTCAGCCTAGGATCGGGCCGTTCTTGCACAGCCCACTGCATTTTTCTTCCTCCTTTTCCTTAAATCCTTCCTTCACTCTTTACAATAACGCTTCGATTTTAACTGCGCTTTGGTTTCTGAGTCCTCATTAATGCCAAGCAGGAACCGAGGGTGGCCGGCTGGCAGGGCGCTGGCCCACCGTAACAATGTCAATGACCACGTTATAATTTCCAGGGATTCACAAGCCTAGGAGGTCAAGTGTATGCATTCTCTACTGTCACCACTCCTGTGCCCCTATTCAAGCTTGTATATTTTCCAACCAGTCTGAAAACTCTTGGAAGAAAACTTTCCTCACAACTGCTGCTGTCAGAATCTGTCCCACAGCTTGTTTGCCTCCTCTCTTGTGGTTGTCTGGTGCTGCTACAACTGCTGTCCTGTCTCCCTGGTTAGGCCACTGTCTCTCTGCCTCCAATACCTGGAAAAGCATATCCCTAACCCACAGCTGTTGTGTATAACAGGTTTTGGAGAAGGCTTGTGTTTAGACAATGGTAGTTCTACAGAGAATAGCAAAGGATACAGTTTAAAATTGGTGTCCCAGTCTTAGAATCTTTGCTGCTGCTGCTGCTTGACACAGGGAATTTCTCATGAGGATTTGGGTGGTGTAGTTTCCTGCCATGACCTTGCTCAGTTCCCCTCTCTCCACCCATAAACTCTTTCTGGGCATTCTTTTTCTCTCTGGTTAAGTGCCCTGAAACTCCATTCCTTGAAACTACCTTTTGGTAAACTCCAAATTCCTAGAAAGTTCTTTGTTTAAAACTTTCCCACATATACAATGCTTGGAGGAGTCTGTATTTTTATCAAAAACTTGCCTTATTAAGAGTGATGCTGTCTACCTCTAAATATCAAGGATAATAGTGTATTTTCATGTTCTACATATTTATGGATTCATAATTTAATATATTTTAAAAAATCGAATGTTACAGCTGACAAGCATAAGACACTTGGTGACAAATGAAAGGGAAATATGAAATATTTAAAAATCTCTTTATGAAAACATCCATAAAAACAGCAATAGCAAAAAACCTGTTAGTTGACATTTACAACTATAAATTTAGGTAAAAGAAAATACTTTCTACACCAACTTACATAGTTATACATTTTGTTAATATCAACCATAGGATTATTTTAGATAAACAAAATTGTCCAGTTCATGTTTATAGTAAATTTTGTGATGTTATATTTTTCATGAATATAGATGTCAATATCAATTGCTAAATTTTTGTAAACCTCTAAATAGCCAAGCTGTCTTTAATTCACAAAATGACACTTAGAAGTGCATAATGACTTTATTGTGGGGGTGGTACCTTTAATTTTACTCCCCATGCCAAATATTTTTTGAAGGCATAACTCCCTCTTCAAAATTTATTTAAGTTCTTTCCATATCCCATATAACATCTACTTCAGTGTGGGACAAGTACAATATGCCTCTTCATGGTATGAGAGCATTTATAATGGAAAGAGACCACAATGACTAAATCCCACATGTATATTATGTATTTCAAAAGGTCTTTATTGGTTGACTTTGAGATGTTACCACCCCCAATTTTTTAATAGACTTTATTTTAGATTTGCAGAAAATTAAGAAGATGGTTCGGAGATTCCCTACATATCTCATACCCAATTTACCCTATTATTAACTTTTCCACTAGTATGGTACATATTAACTAATCAATACAGTACATTCATATTAATTGTAGCCAATACTTTGTTCAGATTTTCACCTCCAATAGTGTTTTTTCCCTTCAAAAATGTGTCTAAATTTCCAAGGAGTTAAACAGATTTAAATTATAATAATGCCAGTAGTTTTTAAAAAGGAGTTTCCAATATACACTAGCTGCCTATATATATATATATATATACACACATATGTACATATACATAAACATACATGCACATATATAAATCTAAATATAATCAATCAAAAAATATTGCATTGTATAAAGACTTGTTTTATTCCTCTTACAACCATTAAATGAAACATTGAGTACCATTTAGGTAAACATATTCAGTAGTGAAAAATATCTAACCAGTTGATTAAAAAAATGTATATTCTTGTATTCCATAAGCTTTCAACTCTTTTCTGAAACCAAAGAGATTACTGTGAGCTATGGGCTAAATGTTTGTACTTCCCACCCTCACACCCCCAAATTCATATGATGAAACCCTAATCCCAAATAGGATGGTATTTGGAGGTGTGGCCTTTGGGACCTGATTAGGTCATGGGGGTGGAAACCTCATGAATGGGAATAGTGTCCTTATAAGAAGAGACAGGAGAAGAGCATGCCTGGTGACCTAGGCAGGAGCTGCAGGAAGCCCCCAACTGACAGAAGGCAGGAGCACACTGCAAAGACAGCATCCACGTGGGTGGTGCACCACAGCCACTGCACAGCAACAGCCACTGCACAGCAACAGCCACCACAAGGGCAGCTTGCTGCCACAGTAGCAGCCATGGCCATGGTACAGGTGGCCTGCAGCCCACTCAGATGCATTGATATAGGAAGAATCACCTGTGGAGCACAGAAAAGAGGAGGAAGTCTCTCTCCTCAAAGTCCACTTCAGAGTAATAGAAGAAGCAACTGATCTGCCAGATGACTAGACATCAATGTGGAGATACTAGAAATGTGAGAAAAAAAAAATACAAGAAAATATGACATCACTGAAGGAATACAGCAATTGTTAAGTACCAGATGCCATACAGCAGGGTCCTCAGGAAATGAATGAAACGGAATTCCGAGTAAAAATCATAAGGAAAGTCAATGAGTTATGAGAAGATTCAGTTAGTCAACATAATAAAATGAAGAAAAATATCCAGGATATGAAGGAAGAAATTTACAAAGAGATTAATACCTTAAAAAAAAAAAAAAGAAAGAATGTAATGGAACTCCTAAAACTGAAAGTGTCATTCAGTGAAA
>NW_007730802.1:110088-110767 GCF_000696425.1 Galeopterus variegatus | reverse complement strand
AAAAAAAAAAGCCAGCTAAGAATACTATACCCAGCAATTCTATCTTTCAGAAATGAGGGAGAAGTAATGTATTTCCCAGACAAACAAAAATTGCAGGAGTTCATCAGCACATGACAAGCTCTTCAAGAAATCATCAAAGGAGGCCCACATCTGGAATCTGAAAAATGATACTCACTACAATGAATACACAAGAAAGAACAAAACTCACAGACAGAACAAAAATGCAATGAGAAAGAGAAGGAAACAATCTTACCACCTCAAAAATCAACAAACATTTAAGACAAACAATAAAAGGGGAATAAAGGAACAAAAGCTATTTAAAACAACCAAAGGAAAACTGATAATGTTCAACAAGTAAGACAATACCTTTCATAACGACCTTAAATGTAAGTTTAACGACATTAAACTCCCCACTCAAAAGACACAAATTGACTGATTGGATTAAAAAGCTGGATCCAACTATGTGCTGTCTAAAAGGTACTAAAAGTACCTTTTAAAGTACTAAAAGGGAAGTTTATTGCAATAAATTCTTACATCAAAAGACCAGAAAGATCTCAAATAAACAACCTAACACTACATCGCAAAGAACTAGATAATCAACAACAATCCCACCCCAAAATGTGTAGACTAAAAGAAATAACTAAGATCAGATCAAAACTAAATGAAATACAGACTGAAA
>NW_007730802.1:106570-108608 GCF_000696425.1 Galeopterus variegatus | reverse complement strand
TTGACAAAATTCAGCATCCTTCGTGATATAATCTCAGCAAATTATGTATAGAAGGAAAGTATCTCAACAAAATAAAAGCCCCATATGACAAACCTACCGCCAGTATCATCCTGAGTGGGGAATAGTTGAAAGCTTTTTCTTTAAGAGCAGGAACAAAAGGAGGATGCCCACTCTCACCACTCCTATTTCACATAGTATTGGAAGTAATAGCCAGAGAAATCAGGCAAGAGATAGAAAATAAAGAGCATCGCTGTTGGAAAAGACAAAGTCAATTGTCACTGTTTGCAGATGACATGATCTTATATAGAGAAAAACTAAAGACTTTACCAAAAAACTCTTAGAGCTGATAAATAATTTCAGTAAAGTTCCAGGATATAAAATGAACATGCAAAAATCAGTAACATTTGTATGCTCTAATAACAAACTAACAGGAAAAAAATGTCAAGAAAGTAAGCCTATTTACAATAGTCACCAAAAAACCGAAGTACCAGGAATCAATTAAGCAAGGATGTGAAAGATCTCTGCAATGAGAACTACAAATCATTGCTGAAAGAAATTAAAGAGGACACAAAAAAATGGAACTCCATTCCATTCTCTTGGATTGGAAGAATAAATACTGTGAAAATGTCCATAATACTCAAATCGATCTACAGATTCAATGCAATCTCTATCAAAACACAAATGACATTCTTCACAGAAATAGAAAAACAATCCTAACATTTATATGGAACAACGAAAGACCCTGAATAACCAAAGCAATCCTGAGCAAAAAAAAAATAAAGCCAACAAAAAAACTAGAGGCATTACACTATCTGAATTCAAATTATTCTAAAGACCTATAGCAACCAAAATAGCACAGTACTGGCAGAAAAACAGACACTTGGGCCAATATAACAGAATAGAGAATACAGAAATCAAGGTGCATACTTATAGCCAACTGGCCTTTGAAAAAGGCAAAAAGATCAGATATTGAGGAAATGACTGGGTTTTCAATAAATGGTGCTGAGAAAACTGTATGTCCACATGTAGAATAATGAAACTAGACCTGTACTTCATGCCATATAACACAATCAACTGAAAATAGATTAGAGACTTAAACATACATCTTGAATTTATAAAACTCCTAAAAGAAAACATAGCAGAAACACTTTAGGAAGTAGGCCTGGGGAAAGACTTTGTGGATATAACCCCCAAAGCACAGGCAACAAAAGAAAAATAAACAAATGGGTTTATATTAAACTAAAAAGCTCTGTACAGCAAAAGAAACAATTAACAGAGCAAAAAGACAACCTATAAAAGAGGAGAAAATATTTGCGAACTATACATCTAGCAAGGGATTTATATTCAGAATACACAAGGAACTCAAACAACTTAACAATAAAAAAATATCTGATTAAGGAATGAGCAAAGGAGCTGAATAGGCATTTCTCAAAGGAAGGCATGCAAATGGCCAACAGACACGTTAAAAATACTCAGCATCAACAAGCATCAGGGAAATGCAAATCAAAACCACACTGAGATATCATCTCACCCCAATTAGACTGGCTATTATCAAAAAGACAGAGAATAAGAAATGCTACTGAGGATGTGGAAAGAAGGGGAATACTCCTATACACTCTTGGTGGGACTGTAAATTAGTGAAGCCATTATGGAAAACAGTATGGAGTTTCCTCAAACAAGTACAGAGAGAACTGCCATAGGACCCAGCAATCCCACTACCAGGTATATATCCAAAGGAATGGAAATCATCATGTCAAAGGGACACCTGTACTCCCATGTTCATTGTAGCTCTATTTACAGTTGCCAAATATGGAACTATCTTGTGTCCATCCATGGACGACTGGATAAAGAAATTGTGGTATATATACGCAGTGAAATACTACTCACCCATAAAAAAGAATGAAATTGTGCCATTTGCAGCAACAAGGACGAGTCTGGAGAAATTTGTATTAGGTGAAATAAGCCAGACAAAGAAACAGAAATGCCATGTGCTCTCACTCATAACTGGCTGCTAGGAAGGAAGTGGGGGGGGGGGGGG
>NW_007730802.1:101424-105647 GCF_000696425.1 Galeopterus variegatus | reverse complement strand
GGGGGGGGGGGAGAAGGAAGAAAGAAGGAATGAGGGAAAAAAGGAAAGAAAAGACCACAACAATACTTTGAACTTTCAGAAGAAGAGAACAAACTTAAGGATACCATAGATGGAGGGGAGGGAGGGAGGGTGTTTGGGAAGTGATAGATCAGGCAAAGGGCATAAAGAAATGTCATGATCTGTAAGAATGATTATGCTAATAATAAATAAAAATTTAAAATAAAAAAGAAAAATAAACAAATAAGTAAATTTTCTTAAACGCCATTTTAAAAGGGTATAAAGAAAAGTCATGACTTGTAATAATGAATATGCTAATAATAATTAAAACAAAAGAACTGAAAGGAATATATAAATGTATAAAAATGTGTTAAAAATAGATACATATACCTCAGGCATGCAGGTGATCACAAATATTTGGTGAAATTGTTGGATTATGAGTGAGCTTTTTCTTCCATTTATCTGTATTTTCCAAATTTCTTAAATAAAAATTATTTTATTTTCAGACAGTAAAACAAAACTGGGCAAAGGATTTGAACAGCCATTTCTCCAATGAAGACATACAAATAACCAACAGGCATATGAATCGATGCTCAACATCACTAATCATCAGGGAAATGCAATTCTAAACCACAATGAGATATCTTAGGATGAGTATAATAATTTTTAAAAAGAAAACAAACAACAGCAACAACAACAAATATCAATGTTGGCAAGAGTGCAGAGAAATTGGAACCATTGTTCGCTGCTGGTGGAAATGTAAAACGGGGAAGACACTATGGAAAAGAGTAATGTAGTTCCTTAAAACATCAAAAGTAGAACTGTCATACGGTTCTACAATTCTACTTCTGGATATATATCCAAGAGAATTGAAATCAGGATCTCAAAGAGATAGCTGCACTCCCATGTTCATTGTGACATTATTCACAATAACCAGGATATGGAAACAACCCAAATGTTCATTGATGGATAAATGGATAAAGAATACGTCGTATATACATACAATGAAATATTATTCAGTCTTAAAGAAAAAAAAAGTAAAGTCTGCTATATATGACAACATGGATGAATCTGAAGGATATTATGCTAATGCAATAAGCCAGTTACAGAACACAAATACTGCATGCTTCCACTTCTATGAGGACCATAAAATAGACAGATTCATAGATTCAGAGATTAGAATGGTGGTTGCCAGGGGATGGGATGGGGAGAAATGGGGAATTTCTATTTAACAAATACCAAGTTTTAATTATGGGAGATGAATAAGTTCTAGAGATCTACTGCACAACATTTTTCCTGTAGTTAACAATATCATATTGTGCACTTAAAATTTTTTCGAGGATGTATCTCATGTTAAGTGATTTTACCACAATAATAATAATAATAAATAATAATAATAATAATAATAAAAGACCACTGTGTCCAAAGACAAAAACAAAACAAAACCCCAAAATTTTACTAGACCCTAGAACTGCTCAGACATTTTTTGGTAACAGCTTATCGCAATTGTAATAAATATACAGTCATGAAGAAAACATCCAATAAAATTTAAATAAGTTATCAAGCTGCATTTTATAATACTCAAACAATGTATTCAAATGTGCAATTCATTTTGCCTACCTGCTTTCCAACCCTAGTTTTCTGCAGATGAGAGCATAAAATTTACCATATCCATTGCCATAGTCTAAAAGTTTGTGTCCTCCTCAGAATTCATAGGTTGAAACCTAATTTTCAATGATAATTGTATTTGGAGTTGGGGTCACTGGGAGGTGATTAAGGCACAAGGACAGAGCCCCTTAAATGGGATTAGCACCTTTATAAGAAGAAATAGGATAGAGCTGCCTTGGCACTTCCATCATGTGAGGACACAATGAGATCACTGACTGTGAACCAGGGAGCAGGTCCTCACTGGACACCTACTCTGCCAGCACTTTGATCTTGGACTTCCCAGATTCTAGAACTGTAAGAAATAAATTTCTGTTTTTTATAAGCCACCCAGCCTATGCTTTTTGTTATTCCAACCCAAACAGATTAATACAGCCATTAAAAATTCCTATGAGACTACAATGAGTTTTGCAGTACCACATATAGGTAGAAGATTTTATATAATGATTTCTCTGTTGAAAGGATATTAACTTTTCTCAACATTATTTAAAATCTTAAGAGAAAATAGGCTACTATTACAGGGAGATGACAGTTATATTTTTGGATAATTTACATGTATAGAAATATTTCTGTGAGCAGAAAAAAAAAATCAATGTTACTAATCTGTTATCTTGAATTAGGGAGACAAAAATATTATTCCATTAGTAGGTCTTAGTACTTCACCTATGTTGTGTTACTGCTATGAAATCTTTATGAAACTTAATAGTGCATTTACACTCACTGAATCAATTGTTCTGAATTAGCCTAAAAGGTTTTGCACATCCTGCAGGTTAATTGTGGAAATGTTTCAACCTAAGAACTGTAATTATTGTGACACTTTTATTTCCTTGAGGGTAAAGGTGATCCTGGATAACTAAATGAAATACAGTGACTAATTTTATAATTGAGAAGCAAACTTCATAGCAATGAAATGCTGAAGAACTCTCAGTAGAACAACTTGTGAAGAATATAATTTTTAATATAGCAGCTCTCAAGAATGAAAACACAGTTGTAAAGATTGTTGAATCTAATGTATGAGACAGATTGCATTTAAAATGAGTTTAGGTGAATACAAGAATATTAAAGAATTTAAAATCTCTTACAACACAGAATATAAAAAAATAAAAAGAATTTTAGTTGAAAAATATAACAGAAAAAAATTTAAAAAATAAATAACAAAGAGAATATCAATTGTGCAAATTATTTTTATCTAGGGTGTGAGTAGTTGCTTGTCACTGTTCCATATATACATCAATTGAAAGTTTAAACATTTTTATTCATACACCTCAAAAATTCAGAAAGCCAGGTGCTTCCTGGAAAGTAAATATGATTTCAATAAATGATGGAAGGAAGACATCCAAAATCGACTTGATAGTATTGACTCCACTTAAAATCATTTAGGTCTATCAAAAAGAATTAGAATTATTTTTAAAGAATGTCTTTCTTTTTAGTTGTTGGTAGTGGCTAGTCAATGGCCTCATTTCCTCCTCTTTCTTTTTCATCTGTCAATGTTTAACTTAGAAAAATCTACCCCATAAATGAGGACAACAAAATGAAAGCTTAATTGATAAAGCTTAAATGATAAAATAAGCTGCAAAGAAGCAACGCTACTGCAGAAAGTTCATCATACCAGAAGTTTGCTGCTCTGTTATGGAAGTTTTATAGGTCAGAGACTATTTATTATTTTTACTTGTTAATTTTTTTAGCAGAAAGAGAGCTGACCGGCAAACGTTATTTTTCCCCCACATGACCAATATTCTGAGCTTGATAGGGAATACGCTCCTTTCCTGATGCTGACAATTGGAGAATGGAAGGGTTCTGCACCTTAGCTAAGATCTGTGGCGGTATGAAGCAGCTCTCAGCACTCTTCTTCAATTTGGTGTCATTTCTCTGCGTTTGGAAGCTCTATTTCATAGATTGTGACTTGGATTTAGGGTGCTTTTAGTCAAAGGCAAATGGAGCATCCTGAAGGGTAAGGAGTACCAAGGGAGCATAACAGTGTTAGTGAGAACATCCTGAGGAAAACAACAAAGTTCAATGCGTTGTTTGCAGTAGATTTGCTCCCAGCCTTTTCTCAGGGTATTATTCAGGAAAAAACAAAAAACAAAAAAACTCCATACTAACAGCTAACTAAAACTCTGTGTTAATAATGAGAATGGAAGCAGCGTGAGACCTCCATAGACAATGCCAACATTTAATAAAATACATTAATTTGGAATTTTATAAAAAGCGGAAAATAAAAGACACGACAAAATACTACAAATGGAATAGAATAAAAAATTGTATGAACATATTTGGAAGATGATCACAAAGAAATTATTAAAAAAGGAACCCAAAATAAAATCAAGAAAAGGGTATTTGCCTCTGAGAACCAAGACTAAAATCCAGAGTCTTTCAAAGAAGGACTGCACTCAGCCAGAGAATAAATCTTTCCAAGGAGTCAAATAATTTTAAAGTACTATAGTTTCCTATTCTCAGTCTCCATATCTACTGCTCTGTAAGTTCTCTCTCTCTCTCTCTCTCTCTCTCATATAAATGGATGAGTTGCACTTACTTTTTCTCTGTTTTTCGTCTTGAATTTA
>NW_007730802.1:98721-100081 GCF_000696425.1 Galeopterus variegatus | reverse complement strand
GTTCAAAAGCTATTGAATATTTCTATCAAAATGTAATGATCAAAGGAATATGTGCATATATGTTGAAATGTTTATATTGTAATGATGATGAAAAAGAATTGCTAAGACAAATAAGAAAACTATTAATATTAAAATATGGGTGTCACAAATTCTATTTACCCGCAGAAATATCATCTTCAAGCACACATACTCACAAAAGCATCATTTCCCTCTTAGCAGAGCATATCTAGACTATTAACAGAGAATAGCTTTTAGAACGTGTAAGGCTCCACAACAAAAACCATAGAGGGCACATTTATGTATAGTTTAAGTTAAAAATTTTAATTAAAGATAGGCAGCAACATCTTGCTTGATTTAAATATGAAACCCGTATTCTCTTGTCTTGGTGATAAATATTATTCCATATACTTTATTATGTCTGGCAACAGTACTTCTTAAGCCAGCAAAGGAGACAGACTTAGTTTAAATGTTTCAAACCCTGTTTGTATCTGTGAACTGACGACCTCACCTTGCCAGAAGTTTAATGAAATTTGAGAGAGGTGGATCCATAGAATACACACAAACACATACACACGCAGAACATGTGAACAACTTTTGAAAAAATTGTATTTTTGCTGGCATAAAGGACAATCTACAGTCTACAAAAGGGAATGAGTTAAATTGTATTTAATTTATTGTAAGTTATAGCTTTCTTTCTTTTGATAGGGAAAATTACATTATTTGAAGGATCAGTATTGCATGCCTTGGATTAAAACAATTTGTGCATGGTGTATTATCTTTTTCTTTGAAAATTTGTTGAATTTTATTTGCTAATATTTTGGTAAGGATTTTTCTGTCTTTGAAAATATCATTAAGGATATTGATAAGTAGTTTCTTTCTATTTGCAATATCTTGTCTCTTTTTCAGGGTAATGCTGACTTCACACGATAAGTCGAGAAGTGTTTCTTTGTCTTATAATTTTATAATCATTGTGCCGAAATAGTATTATTTCTTTCTTAAACATTTGGTGGAATTCACCCAGCAAAGCCATTTGCCTTGAAGTTTTTGTTGCTGTTGTTTGGAATTTTATTTTAACATTTTACCTTTAATATACATAGTTTCTATGTATGTATGTATGTATGTATGTGTACATATATATGTGTGTGTGTACATATAGATATACACATAGATACACACATATATGTACTTCTTACATAGCTGTGCTGAAATTCTCAAAACTAAGAAATTGACCTTGGCTCACTAACTATATTACCAACTTTATTCAGATTCCACCAATTCTTCCCTTAAAATCCTTTTCTTTCTTTTTTTTCCAGGATCCAATCCAGGATAACATATTCCTTTTAGATGTTGTGCTTGGCTG
>NW_007730802.1:95540-97904 GCF_000696425.1 Galeopterus variegatus | reverse complement strand
ACTATATTACCAACTTTATTCAGATTCCACCAATTCTTCCCTTAAAATCCTTTTCTTTCTTTCTTTTTTTTCCAGGATCCAATCCAGGATAACATATTCCTTTTAGATGTTGTGCTTGGCTGGTGTAATATAGTCTGTGAAAGAGTCTCAATCTTTGTCTTTCTTGACTTTGACACTTTTGAAGAGTATTGGTCATGTATTTAGTAGAATGCTCCTTACTTTGTGTTTGTCGAATGATCACTAATGATGAGACTAAATTATGAATATTTGAAAAGAATAGTTCACAATCTCACTTCCTAGAGGAAGTTGTCAAATAATTCGTGAACATATGTGATAGTAATCCTAGACATTAAGAAATATATTGGGAGAGATATTTAGTGAATATAAAAATCTTTTTTCTCTTTAATGCTTCATCATTAATTTTAGCATTCTTCAGTGGATCTTGCCTGCAGCAGATATCACTCTGATATTCTAATGGTAATTTCTCTCATTTCTTCCACATTTTTTAATTGGAATTCTTTTGTAAGAATGACCTTTTTCTTCTCTCCTATTTACTTATTCAATAATTTATTTATATAGGTATAGGCTTATAAATATTTATTTCATTCTTTGGGTTATGATTCAATATTATTATTTATTATTATCTCAAAATTTTCCAATTTTGGCCATTAGGAGTCCTTTGAGGTTTGCTCCTGTGTACTTTTAATAGATCTCCTTTTAAAATTGTTTTTGCACTTCGCTACTTTTTAGAACAACCAAAAAATACAAATGCTCCTTGACTTACAATGGAAACCCATATGTTGAAAATAATCATAAGTCAAAAATGCATTTAATACACCAAACCTACTGAACATTGCAGCTTAGCCTAGCCTACCTTAAACATGCTCAGAACACTTAACATTAACCTACAGTTGGGCAAAATCATCTAAAACACAAAGCCTATTTTAAAATAAAGTGTTGAATATCTCATGTAATATATTGACTATTGTACTGAAAGGAAAACCAGAATGGTTTTGCACCATCATAAAGTCAAAATATGGTAAGTTGAACCATCTTAAGTAGGGAATCCTTCTGTACATTTTTTCTGTTCTTTGCTCCTGTCTAGAATTATTCTTTACTCCAAGGACTTTTGCTTAATTTAATTTAATTATTATTGTAACATAATTGATTGTACATATTTGTGAGGTACAGAGTTGAATATCAATATCTGTGTACATATGTGATGATCAAAAAAGTATAATTAGAATATTCATCTTTACAAGACATAATCATTCTTTGTGACCCTTAACCAATTTCTTGCTAACCCCCACCCCCTCCTTCTTTCCTATTTCTAGTAACCACAGTTCTGTGCTCTCCTTTTGAAAGTTCAGCATATTATTGTGATGGCTGTTTTTTTCCTTTTTTTCTTTCTTTCATACTGGTAAATTTCAATGGAGAAACCTGTATCAGCATATGTTAGGTGTGCTCTTTCCTCCTAAGTGTTGCTTATTCTAAGCCCTCCCACCAGTCAGTACTATGAAATGTAAGTATGCAAGCTAAGCCAAGTATGTCTACATTTCTATTTATCTGTGTGTATGTGTGTTTGTGTGTGTGTGTATATATTTCTGTGTGTGTGAGTGTGTATATGTGTTTGTGTTGGAACATGAGCTTATACTCGTAGCTATATCTCTGACTCCAATCTAGCATACATATTTCACATTGGGAAGTTTTTAATGACAAATAGAATTTACTATTACCTTTCATCTTATTAATGCTTTCTATGTTTTCTTGATTGACCTTTAAGAGTTGTTGTATTTCAATGAATTTTCCAATTAAGTTAAAGTTATTAAATTTAATGACATGATGTCATCCATAATACCTCTTTAATATTCTTTTAAGATCTATGGAGTCTGAAATTATGTCCTCTCATTACTAATATTGGAAATGTACATTTTCTTCTTTTTCTGATTAATAGGGCTAGAAGTTTATCACTTTCATTGATATTTTAAAAAAATCTTTTGTTTATGGATCATCTTTGTTGTTACTTGCTTTCTGTTTTATTGATTTCTGCCTGCTTTGGGTATAATTCACTTCTTTTTAAATGTTATTATCTAGTTGGAAACATAAATCATTGATTTGAGGCTCTATTTTTTTGCTAATGTAAATTTTTTTGCTATAAATTTCCCCCTAAAACAGTGCCTTAGCTGCATTCTACATATTTTGATATATAATGTTTTTATTTTCATTTACTTCCAAATGTTTTATAATTTTTCTTTTGATATTTTCTTCTATTCATGGATTATTTGGAATTGTGTTGTTTTATTTCCACAGATTTGGGCATTTCCCAGTAATATTTTTGTTAATGATTTTGGCTTAGTTTCATAT
>NW_007730802.1:92499-93923 GCF_000696425.1 Galeopterus variegatus | reverse complement strand
AATTGTGGTTTCTCTATTTTATAGATGTTTTAAACAATATTTTTATATCTTTCATTTATATCAGTTTCTAAATTTTTTCTCACTCATTTTCTACCTTTGTTTAAAATTAACTTTACTTTGTTCCAATTTGTTGTTCTTTTGATTCTTTATGTAAAGACTTAGATAATTTATTTTACAATTTTTAAAGTAATGCATTTAATATAATAAATTTCCCTGAATGGCATAAATGGCCAAATCTTACAGATTTTGATGAGTAGCGCTCTTTTGTTATTTCAGTAATTAAGTTCCTAATCAGCTTTAAAGTCATTTAGAAATTTATTTTTAAAATTTAAAGTTTAAATGTGTTTGTGTATGTGTGTATGCTTTTTTTCTGTTTTAATTCTGATAATATTGCCTTGTGGTCAGTGATTGTGAAATGCACAAATTTGTATTTGGAAAGTGTAGAGTTTTTCTTAAAGCCGTATTCTAAGACCAACTTCTTAAATCTGTTTTTCGAATCTTTTGTGTCTTCTTACTATTTTTTAAATCTATTAATTTCTGGGAGTTATATGCTAAATTCATCTGTCATAGTACTATATTTGTTAGTATTATCTTGTGTTCACTAGAATTTGATATTGTGTANTCCACAGATTTGGGCATTTCCCAGTAATATTTTTGTTAATGATTTTGGCTTAGTTTCATATTTATTATTTCAGTTATTTTAAATATATTTAGTTTTTGGCCCATAATATTGTCTGTCTTGGTGATTGACTCAGATACACATAAAAAGAATGTATTTCCTGAAAACATTGGCTGAAATATCTAACTACATATTGGATTTCTCTACTTCCCTTTCTAGTAAGTTTTACTTTATGGATTTTAAAGTTCTGTTTGTAGTTTCACATAGATTTAATATTATAAAATGTTTATAATATTTTGATCTATTTATCATTTATGATAGGAGAATAATAGACCCCTCTGAAATGTCCTCATCCTGATTCCTGGGACCTGCAAATATGTTAAATTACATGGCAAAAGGCATTTTGCAGATGTAAGTTAAGCATCTTGAGATGGGAATATTATCCCTTGTTATTTGGTGGGTAATCATAGGATTTTAAGGGAAAGAAGGAGACAGGAGAGTTGAAGAAAGAGCTGTGAGGATAGAAGCAGAGATTGGAGTGATGCTGTTCCTGGATTTGAAGACAGAAAAATGTCATGGAGCAAAGGAAGTGCACAGCTTCTAGAACCTGGAAAAGGCAAGAAATAGATCCTTTCCTACAGTCTTCACACTGAAAGCAGTCCTGCTGACACCTTGGTTTTAGCCCAGTGAGTCTTCTGACCAGAAGTCTTCAGAATTGCAACATAATAAATTTGTATTATTAAAGCCACTAAATTTGTGGAAATGTATGAGTACGTTATTGTTGAAATGTGAAAATACTATAAAA
>NW_007730802.1:86466-90402 GCF_000696425.1 Galeopterus variegatus | reverse complement strand
ACATATATAATCTGAAACTTTACATTTTAAGTTTAAATAGACACTGCAAGAATAGTTTATACAAACTCTAAAGCGAGTAGTGTTGTAAAGTGTAGAAAATGAGTCACCCCATACATTTTTATATTCTGAGAACTCCTGTTTTCTAGCATTGTTACAGATTTATTTTTAAAATAAAGTTCTGTCTTTTCTGTAATGCCTTGAGATTGTGGACTTGAAGGTAGGTTGGAAGGTAGCTCGATTCTCTGCTGTGTAGCCCCTGAGTCAATACTTTAATAAATAGTTTATGAGTATTTACTATGTACTGCCTTAGGTGAGATGGCATCTGTGGCTCTGCCATCTTTATTTCATCTAAAACCTCCAAAATCACAAAGTCTCTTCTTTATCACCTCCAATTACAACTCCATGAAGTAAACACTTAAGAGTTTGCATTGGTTAGAATGCAGTGTTGTAAGAGCAGGGTCAAGAGTTTGAATCCCCATTCTGGCCAGCTGCCAAAAACAAAAGCAAAAACCAAAAAAACAGATCAAACTAACAAACAAAAAGGAGTTCGGTATGTATTTTTTTTTGAAGTTATGCTTTTATAAACATGCCATCGAAAAGCATATCTGTAGGGCCGAGCCCATGGCGCACCTGGGAGAGTGCGGAGCTGGGAGCGCAGCAGCACTCCCGCCGCAGGGAAGTTATGCTTTTATAAACATGCCATCGAAAAGCATATCTGTAGGGTCGAGCCCATGGCGCACCTGGGAGAGTGCGGAGCTGGGAGCGCAGCAGCACTCCCGCCGCAGGTTCGGATCCTATATAGGGATGACAGGTGCGCTCACAGCGCTCACTGGTTGAACGCGGTGTGGCCGGTCTCAAAAAGGACAAAAAAAAAAAAAGAAAAGCATACCTGTAGAGGGGTTTCAATAGTAAAAATTTAGAACATAGTAACCATATTAATCTAAAATGTTTTTTATTTTTCCTGTAATATTTTTAAATTCTTCCAAGACAATCTTACCCTTTGAGAATCTATCACATTTTTATGTTTTTAATGATTACATAGTATTCAAAACATATTAAACATGTCTCCAGGATTTTACATTTGTTGCTATTTTTTATAGTTATTATGATAGTACTTTAATGTGCACATGGATTTCATTTTTATTTCTGTAAGATAGAATTTTCAAAATGTGATTAAAAGCCTAAAGGTAGATGTCCCTTGCCCAATTATTTTCCAAACATTCTATGGCAATTTATATCTCCTAAGAAAATGATAAAGTTCCTCTTTTTTGTAAACTCTTTCAAGCACTGAATGTACAAAGCTTCTTTTAAAGTCCAACGTCCTAGATGACGTTACTTAATGGAACTAGTTGGTCATGCTATTTAAAGCTCATCAATTATTTTTCAATTAGAATTCATCAATCACCTCTGCAAACTGGATATCAAAATCACCCATTATGTTGTGTTTTTATAACATTATCTTTTTAGTTTAGGAGTTTTGCTTTATGTATTTCACTACTATTATCTTTGATTCATTAACATTTATGACTGACCTATCTTAGGGTGTGGAAATTTGGTGAGGAAAAACTCTCCTGGGAAAGGAGAGTTTTCATTCTCCTTTATTGGATATTCGTTTTGCCAATGTCACAAGTTTATTTGAATTTATCTTGTATATATTTGATCCCCCCCATTCCTTGTGCACCTTGCTTTACCTTTATGTCGATGAGTTTTTATTTTAAACAGTATACCTGATTTTTTTTCTTTATCCTGGTTTAAGAATTTGTCATCTGACAGGTAAGTCCAATCCAAATTTTATGTTGAACTTTATTCCTTTTCTCTTATGCTATGACTGATTAAACTACTATTTTGCTTCAGTTCAATTGTGTAGGCTAGAAAGCAGGCAATACCACAAGTTACGTTACCACTATGTGTGATATCTGTCATAACAATGCTAAACTATTTTCCCAGCTTCTTCTAAATAATGATCATACCTAACTATATAATATCTGCATACCCCAGTTACTTCCTGAAGATCAAACTTCCTATTTTGTATACTGAAACTATTTTCCTGATTGTGTTTTGTACAATTTTTATCTTTTCCCATTCATTTCCCTATGCTTTGCTCACAAACTATCTGCATTTCATCTTGAATTCTCTCTAGGTTTGCCAAAACTGTATCTCAAAACATTTTTAAAAAATCACCTCTACTTTACTTCCTCTAAGTGATGTCTCAATATTCCCTAAACAAAACCAGGTATACTGATTGATTCCAACCTAAAAAGTATGTCTCTGCATCCCTGACTTACTTTTAAGGACTGGGGCTGGGATGTGAGGGTCTCATCTCCTGCCAGTTTGTAGCTTCTATTATTCAGCTATACAATCCTCTCCCAATTTCAAAATTGTCACCTACAGAATTCCTTTTATTCACATTCATTTGTGGATTGTTTGGAATATTGACCTTCTCTTCTTTCTACGCCTATTTCTGTCAAAACTTGCAAAGGCGTTCGTAGTATAATTCATCTAATGCCTTGGAGCCTCAGTTTCCCGACTCTTCACTCTTATTTTGTTCATATATTCCCATGATCATGCCCTAGGTTGCAGCTCACCTTCAGATGACTTCAGGGACATGTCAGGTAAAAGAAAATTACATAAGACAGGTTTAAGGCCAAAGGGAGTCACAGGATCAGTGACAAATAAAGGAGAGTAGTCAAAAGAATTAAAATTCAAATTCCTTGTAGATTTGTTTAACCAAAACACATCAAAGCAACTCTGTAAGTTGGGTTCATCCTTTTTGTCACTGGTTTGTGTGTTTTGACTTAGACTGATTGCTTCTAAAAAAACTTATTTCAAATACCTTTGTCTTTAATTTAAAAATATTTAACTGACAAAGACGATACTCAAGGTGTATAATATAATGATTTGAGATATATATATATATATATACACACACACACACATACATACATTGTGTAATGATTATCACAATCATATTAAGTAACACATCCATCACCATCCATGCTTTACATAAGATCTCAGAACTTGGTTACCTTCTAATTGAAAGTTTGTACTCCCTGGTCAACAGCTTTGTCCTTCCCCCAACCCTCAGCCCCTGATATTCAATATCCTCTATTGTTTCTATGAGTCTGACTTTTTTAGATTTCACATATAAGTGAGATTATGCAGTTCAGTCATCCCTTAGTATCCATGAGGGATTGTTTCCAGGACACCCACAGATATGAGAATCCTTGGACATTCATGTCCCTTATATAAAATGGTGTAGTAGTTGCATACAGCCTACACACATCCTCTCATATTCTTTAAATCATGTCTAGGTCACTCATAATACCTAATACAACGTAAGTGCTATGTAAATAGTTATACTGTATTGTTTTTTAAATTTGCACAATTTTTTATTTTGGTATTCCCACTTTTTATGTCATATTTAAAAAAAAATTTTGATCTGCAGTTGGCTGAATTTGCAGATGCAAAATCTGCAGATATGGACAGCTGACTGTATTTGTTTTTCTGTGTCTGGCTTACTTCATATAATGTGCTCCAGGTTTATCTATGTTATCACACATGAAGACTTTCTCCCTTTGTGTGCTTGAATAATATTTAATTGTTTATTTTAACTATGTACATGTAGATATATAACATTTCTTCATTCATCAATAACACTTATGTTGTTCCAGTATCCTGATTATTATGAATAATGCTGCAATGATGTGAGGATGAAGATATCTCTTTGAGATACTATTCTAATCCCTTTGTATATATACCCAGAAGTCGATTGCTGGATTATGTTGTAGTTCTATTTTTTTTTTTTTATCAGAGTCTACTTTCTATTTTTTCAGCCCCCTAGCTCTTGTACACTTATTGGTATAATTATAGAACACCAATGAGGCTTCCGATCGATTTATTGCCCTGATTCCCAGTATTCACACACTGTTTCTAAAC
>NW_007730802.1:84863-85984 GCF_000696425.1 Galeopterus variegatus | reverse complement strand
TTTTTTTTTTATCAGAGTCTACTTTCTATTTTTTCAGCCCCCTAGCTCTTGTACACTTATTGGTATAATTATAGAACACCAATGAGGCTTCCGATCGATTTATTGCCCTGATTCCCAGTATTCACACACTGTTTCTAAACTCACTTGCCTCTTTTTCTAGTTTAGTCCTCACGGCCCATCTTTAAATTATTCCCTTCAAAATATGTATAATCCCTTTTTCTCTTTCTCCATCCTAAATAACTGGGAATATTTCCATGCTAGTTGAAAATAAATACCTTCCCTTTTTATATATCAACTTGAAGAACAGGGTGTTCTGTACTTGCTGTGCTTTAAGTTGACCCACACACATCTCAAATAACTCTACCTTCCCCTAGCAGGTATTAATTGTTTAGCTTAGTAAGTTATGTTCTGATTTTCTGGGATGACAGTCATAAATTATTTCCTCTGTCCCAAACTTTATGTTCCTTCAATCAATTGTGTAGATGTATCATTCGATTTATCTGGAAAGCATTCTTCCTATTCTTATAAATACTTTGGTTCCTTCCACAATATCTTTCTTTTTACAAATATTATCAATTTCTTATACTACCAGATAATCCCTAACCATTTTATCTAAACTTCTGGGAATCTCTAGATGTAAAGGACTCATTTCTTATATTTGAATCGCTAATTTACCAATCTAGAGACTTTCTGGGATTCCTGTTTTGTAACAATGTTCTTCCTAGTACTTAAGCTTTTAAATTTTTATTAATATTTAGACTTCGGTTAGTTGGCTTTTCTGTTACTAGCAGCCAAAAGTTTCCCTGCTTCCCTTCACAGCCAAACTTTTTGAAAATAATTATGCTCCTGTGTGATATCCACTTTCTTTCAGTTCACTTTGCAACATGCTACAAATATGATTGCATTTTCTTACTCCAAAAGTTAGCATATTTCATGGTTATCAATGACCTCTATATTACCAATTCCAGTGAAGAACATTGTACTTCCATTGGACTGCACATTCTAGAAGTTTTAATCACAGATAGCTACCATTTCCTACTCTGTATTCTTGGTGTCTTTGAGAATTCAGTGAGCATTTAGTCTCAGTCTTCTGTTCTGAATGCTTCCTCTGTATAAATTTA
>NW_007730802.1:80814-83794 GCF_000696425.1 Galeopterus variegatus | reverse complement strand
GCCAGTGAGCGGGAACCGGTCTGTATGTGGGATCCGAACCCTCGGCGGGAGCGCCACCACAATCCCAAGCGGCGCACTATAGCAGTGCGCCACCGGGCCGGCCCCACAAAACAAGTTTTTATTTCAAACTCTCAAACCAAATCTGGTTTTGTACCCAACCAGTTAATGGCATTTCTATCTACTGGGTTATTAGAAAGAAGGAAAGGAAACTGAAGGTCATCCTTGACTCATTCTTTATATAAACTATCTACTTGTAATCCATCAGCCAGCCCTGTCAGTGTTACAGCATTATTACAGGTAACGCCTCTACTTTCCTCCATGATAATCTCTTATCTGAGGAGTCAATGCCATGTTGATTGTGGATACAGCCAATTGGGTAGGAATTTGACTTGTGATTTAAGAACAAACTATGCACTCTAACAAAATACAAAGTGTAATTGAACACAAAATTTAAGTTGGATGAATTTTATGCTCATGAATTTAAACCGGAAAACATGAATAAAATGATATATTTAACATAGAAATTGGGCATAAATCAATGGATAGAAAAAAAAAATCACCAAAATCCTGCAAGTACTGGAGTCAATTCCACAAGGGAGCATGATAGATACATTTATAAAGAAGCAGACATTATAAATATACAGGTGCTGGGTACTGAAAAAGACATACATAATAGAATGAAGGACAAGCTAATCAAGAGTAGAAAAGAAAGAAAAAATAAGTGAAGAGAAAATCTGTGAAAAAGAAACACTGTTTATGAGAGAGAGAGAGGATACTCCACCCAGGATATCTTCAGTAATCCCTTTCTAAAAAAGTGTTCTATCAGCTAAATGTTTTGCTTATAGACAAATGATAATAATTATTATTTTACGTTTTTTCTTCAATGTAACTCTGGTACAATGTTCAAGTAGTGTGCTAAACAGATCAATATTGCTACCAGGTCCCTTCTCAGGTGCCAATCCAACTTGCTATACNAAAAGTGTTCTATCAGCTAAATGTTTTGCTTATAGACAAATGATAATAATTATTATTTTACTTTTTTTCTTCAATGTAACTCTGGTACAATGTTCAAGTAGTATGCTAAACAGATCAATATTGCTACCAGGTCCCTTCTCAGGTGCCAATCCAACTTGCTATACCCTTTTCACATCACCACTTAGAACGTGCTATTATCTAATCATTTAATTAGAGACATTAAAGGCAGCATTAATTTGCTGAATATTTCAAATTAATAACATAATTATATGGCTGCATTGAAAATTAAATATGCATATGAATTAATTTAGATTTATCATTTTAATATCTTTAAACTCGCATCACATTTTCACTAAAATAATCCCAGCTTAAAACTCAGCAAATATGGCAGATCACTTGTGTGTGTGTTTGTGTGTGTGCTAACATTCAAATTTATGTGCATAATAATCAGAACAATTGTTGTACCAAGGTTATGGGAGTTGAGAACATTTGAATTAAAATTTTGACACATCAGTAGTTTTAAATCTCAAGAATTATATATTTAAAATATTTCCCTGTGGCTATGCTCATAGAAAAGTAAGATGGTAACTTTTAAAACTATTGCTTGATATTTTTATTAAGTGTTTTTGATATTAGTGTCCTTTTTGATACATCTTATTGAGAAATTTTTTTCCTCATGTACTTCAGTTTGAATGTTTGTGCATTGCAAAACTCATATTGAAATTTAATTCCCATTGAAATCATATTAAGAGTTGGGAACTTTAAGAGGTGATTAGGTCATAAGGGCTCTACCCTCATGAGTGTGACTAGTGTCTTTATTATAAGGCAAGTTCAGCCCTTGTTCTTTCCTGCTCTTCTGATCTTCTGCCATGTCAGGAACAGTGTTCTTTCCCTCCAGAGTAATGTCGCAGAATTCAAGGAATCATACTGAAAAGAGAGACCCAGCCTCACCAGACACCAAACCTGCCGTGTCTTGATCTTGAGCTTCCCAGCCTCCAGAACTGTGAGAAATACATTTCTATTCTTTATAAATTACCAAGTGTCAGGTATTCTGTTATATTTAGCAGCACAAAACAAACTAAGACAGCATGTTTTGTCTAAGAACATATAATAAAAAATATTTTAAATATATCCTCAATTACTGCTATATTGTGAATCTCTCCAAGAAATATATTCATAATATAGAGATTCATTAAGAAAAATATAGGCTTCTGATTTCCAGTCCAGCATGTAAGGAGCTTTTAATTAATCATTCTCTCCTAACACTAAAACTAAGCAAACTGAAAATCAACAACTTTTCTCAGACCTGTCAGAGGGTTGAGGCTATAGGGCAAACTGCTGCCCCCAAATTTGGAGAGACAGACAGGCAAGTATAGAGAATTATAACTTACTGGAGAAAAAAACCCACAAGCAGAAACCTCCATAGGATTCATTATTAGTGTAAGAAGACCTAAATTGCAATTGGTGAATTGCTGTAGACTCTGTGGACAAGTTTGAGTGTCTATTGCACATTTATAACAGTGTATGATTGTTATATATTTTTGTATTGCTTTAATTCATCAAACCTTTAAAAAGTAGTAATTTCCATGCTATATAATATTTATTCGAGTTTTTGAAAATGTGAAAATTTTCTCAATTTCTTAAAAAAGTTATAAAACATAAATATGCAAAAATAAAAATATTAATCCCCACAATATAATTTTAATCTTATGTATGCATGTACCTAGGTCCTAAAAAAAATGTCCTGCAAACATCAAGAATAATATTTTTTAAAAAATATAGTGCCTAGTATCCACAAATAAAACAAATATTTAGTGTTAAGTCAAATAAATGTTAATAGTTATAGCAATAAACATGGGCAGTAACAAATACAAATTTGCACCTGCCAAGGCCTATATCTCGAATATCAATAATATCTAATTTATTTCCCACAATTCCTAAGAATCATTATTTTTAAGTTCTATTTTACAAAGGAAATTAAGGATTAGAGGGTTTAAAAATTTAC
>NW_007730802.1:78579-79690 GCF_000696425.1 Galeopterus variegatus | reverse complement strand
GAAATTTTCTAAATGTTGAATATGATGCAATGAGTATAATGCAAAACAATAGGGGAAAAAAACCCACTGAATCAAATGGGAACGGATTATACTTTTGAGTCTGCATACTCACAGGGAAAATCCCAGGCATCAAGTGAAGAATCTGAGCAATCATGTGCATGCTTGGGTGATGTGTATTGCACAGGACTGGAAATGAGTCTGGGTCAATTGTCTCTCTGGAAATAAGAGAAAATGAATTTTGATGAGCAGCATAATACCTCTACCCCAATAGTAACAACAACTTAAAATATTGTATGGGAAAATAAATCGTTGAAAATACCAACCAAACTAAAAGTTTTCAGAGGAATGTGCAAGAACAACAACAACAGCAAAAATGAACAAACTGTATGTAGGAATTATAATGTCATTTTTCTTAGAGAAAGTATTCAATTTTAAGATTTTTATTCTCTACAAAGTTATTGATAGATGTAAGGAGATTTCAATGAAATACCTTTGGAAATTTTAATAAGCTGGCACAATAATTCTTAGTTCATCTGGAAGAATAATCAAATAGTAATACTTTATTATTACTATTAAGGAACTTTATTATTTAATAATACTTTATTATTACTAAATAAGGAACAATAAGCATATAGTGCCTTTTTGATTGTGTATTAGAAAACACTGCATGTATGGTAGTGGCATGACAATGAATGGAGCCAGCAAAGAGCCATTGAAGGGGAACACAGAAAGAAAAAAGAGCAAATTGAGACATTTAAATGATTAGTTCATTTTACAAAACAATGTAGAGTTGATATTTTAAAAATGGGCCAATATGACACTTAAGTACCTGAAAAATATGGCAAATTATTAGTTGATAAGGTAATGTTATAGAAATTACCCACAGTACGTGCAACTGAAATATTTGCTGAAGTGTGTCTCTTCTTCCCATTTTTCTTGAGAATGTTAAGGTTTCTCATCTCTGTTCTCCAGCCATGTCTGTTCTACCTCCTGTCTGCATGAGAGCTTCTACTCCATCACATTTTACTCTTCTGAAATGTTTGTTTGACTAACATTCTTACGAGCTACATGTTGTCTGCAGGCCTACCACTAGTTGAATTTGCAGTTTGGT
>NW_007730802.1:77119-78376 GCF_000696425.1 Galeopterus variegatus | reverse complement strand
TGTCTGCATGAGAGCTTCTACTCCATCACATTTTACTCTTCTGAAATGTTTGTTTGACTAACTAGTTGAATTTGCAGTTTGGCTCACAAAACTTGCAGTTTCTTTTCAATTTGTTAAAAATATATTTTGTTAACAATGATGTGATGGCTCTTCCTTGTATTAGGTGGTATTATATGGTAGACATCTGATCCTCTAAACTCCTGCTATTTACTATGTCAATGGTTAGAGAGTAAGTAGTTTCCATAGAGAAGAAATTCTTGTTGAGAGATATGGCAAATACTGTTAATTTCCTAAACAATATCTCATCCTTCTCTTTTCCTACATAGAACAAATTCTGATTTGTTTAGGGTAGAATGAAAATAAACCCACCTTTATAAAGTCCTTTGCATATAGTGATGATCACATGACACACTCTGGCCAAGGAAAAATAAATAGAAGTATAATAGACGGTCATATAAAAGCCATGTCTATTTCTGATGAAAAATATGGCAGAGAATAAAGCTAGAAAACTAGATCCTTGATAATTTCTTGAGCAGCTATCCTGGAGCCACCTATTCTGGACTTTGGTTTCATGAGAATATAAACCCTATTTGTTTAAACAAATTGTAAACTACGTTCAGATTTGATATATGCTGCCAAATTCAAACCTAATTAACGTAAAACACCTAAAACATATCGACTACATTTCACATCTTTCCCTCCTGAAACATACGACTTTATGTTTTTACATACAGTGCCAAAAGCTTCTGTCCACATTGACCTACTCCGACATGTGTAGTCACGAGAGCAGTCAGACTCTCTGAATGGGAAGGAAACACTGTCTGCACCCGCTCCTGTACACAAATTTGACATCATGAGACCACTTCTTTCAGATTCCGTATTATGGAAGAGGGACATTCTTATTTATTTTATTGTTTATTTTGTTTCATAGTGCATGTTTATAGGGTACAGTTTGCTGTTTCAGCACATGTATTACTTTGTATAATGATCCAAACAGAATTGTTAACATACCTATTACCTAAACATTTATCATTTCTTTGTGGTTGTAACATTCAAGATCCTCTTTTCTGACTATCTTGAAGTCTACAGTACAATACTATTAGTTATTGTTACCCTAGAGCACCAGAACTTACTCTTCCTACCTGACTGTAACTTTGTAACTTTGTGCCTGTCTACCAGCCTTTCCCTGACCCTCCCTCCCCTCTCCCTTTCCCTGCCTGTGGTAACCACTGTTCTACACCCTATTTCTTTTTTCTT
>NW_007730802.1:74211-75570 GCF_000696425.1 Galeopterus variegatus | reverse complement strand
ATCCATGGACATCAGAGGTCAAGACTCTTCAGCTTTGGGGTTCCAGGACTGACATCACGGACACCATCGGCTTCCCTGGTTTTGAGGCCTTTGGACTTGGACTGAGCCATGCTACTTGTACCAGTTTGCAGACTGTTTTTTGTGGGGCTTCACAATCATGTGAGCTAATTCCCCTAATAAATACCCTCTCATATATTTATAACATATCCTATTGATTCTGTCTCTCTAGAGAACTCCGAATCTGGAACAAAAACTATCACTTTCTTTGAGCATCAGTTTTTACACACCAGGTAATGAGCTGATTTCCATATTCAGAAATTCCTGCTATAATATTTAATGGCTACTAAGAGGATGTCCCTTCTCAACAATCTCAACAAAGGAGGGATTCACTCATAGGAACTGATACATGGTATATAAGGCCATTTTTAGGTCAGGCACTGTTGACTTTTCTAGTCTGTGGGCAAAGAATTGCTGAAGGGAAAAGACTTTATGCTGTGTTTGTTTGAATAGGCAGAGAGCTACCCTTTTTCAATAGGCAAAAGTATCTCCTGGCAATATTACCTTCCTGAGAAGCTTCAGTGAATTTCTATCAGATTCATACTTGGGAAATAATGTTAAAACCAACATGGGGTATGATCCTGCAATTTTCCATTCACCTGCCTGATTTCCTGCACAGTTAGACTGACTGTTCTAAACAGCTGCATCTAGTACAGAAGTGAAATGACAAGGCTTCTGTTGCTTAGGAACAATGTGGCACAGGGTCCCATCTTCCTTCATTGTTATGTGCTTAATGGTCCTCATGTCAGGTTCCTATTTATAAACTAATGACAGAGACAAGCTGTGGGGAACATTTACGTATCACCCTCATCATCCAACCTTCTTCTGCTTTAGGATGAAAATGAACATCACTGGGTCGGGGTGTGCTGAAAGGTGGAAATTTGGGTGTAGAGGAAAATACCCTTTAAGGACCTAAGATGCTGGGATCTCTCCTACCTCCTTCACTTTCCCATTCCAACTGCCAGCTTCCCTGTCTTTTAAAAATCAGAGTATTTAAGTAACAAAATCTAATGCAACAAGTTTTGACTACTGTCAGTCAGGAAATACCAAGTTTATTTCTACATCTGAAATCTAGTAGTCTGACTGATAGAGTCTCAGTTTCTGCTTTGGACAAACAACGACATTTTATAATTTTACATAATTATCCTCTTTTACCTATGGACATGTAGCCAAGAACACAGGCAATTTTCTTCTGTTTTGGAACTCATTATAAATGAAACAAAAGTCATAGTCCTTACCTTGGCTACAAACCTCATCAATGTCTCGCCTTCTCTGGGCACAGGATATAATAAAGTGATGGAG
>NW_007730802.1:72371-72849 GCF_000696425.1 Galeopterus variegatus | reverse complement strand
TGTGTGTTTGTGTCTCTGTCCTCATTTTAGTTAGATTGGATGTAGAGCCAATCCTAATCTGGTGTAACCTAATCTAATTACATCTCTAAAGACCCTGTTTTCAAATAAATCACACTCTGTGGTTCCAGGTTGTTATGGACTGAATGTTTGTGTCACTCCAAAATTCATATGTTGAAGCCTCAATTGCCAATGTGACTGTATTTGGAGACAGGGCCTTTATGGAGGCAATTAAGGTTAAATGAGAGTGGAGCCATGATATAACAGGGTTAGGTCCTTGTACAAACAGACACCAGAAAGCCCAATTCCTCTTTTTCTCTCTCTGCCATGTGAAGATGCCATGAGATTGTAACTGACTACTAGCCAGTAAGACACCCCTCACCAGAAACAAAATCAGCAAGCATCCTGACCTTGGACATTCCAGCCTTCCAAACTGTGAAAAACAAATTTCTATTGTATAAGCTACCCTGTCTGTGGTATT
>NW_007730802.1:66456-71314 GCF_000696425.1 Galeopterus variegatus | reverse complement strand
CGACACCGAGGGTTGCGATCCCGTTACCAGTCAGTAAAAAAGACAAAAAGAAAAAAAAAAATCTACTTGCAAATCTATCCTTACATAAATAAAGTCTTGGAAGGATCTTGCTGATCTATAAGTAAATTAACTGCCCGCTAAGTCAAAATTCAAAACTTTTAAAAGGATGACAACAAAAACCAGATGGTCAACAGCAAAGAATTCAAAATGTCCAGCAATATAAACATTTAGTCAAGGGATTAAAAAAAAATGATATAGATGATGAAAGAAATAGGCAAGAACATTAAAACATCTCTTATAAATATGCTTAAGGATTTAAAAGATAACATGAACACAATGAGGGGAGAAACAGAAGATATATAAAATAACCAAGTGGAAATTATAAACCTGGAATATATAATATCATAAAATCATAAAAGTACATTAAAAATGCACTTAATATGTTCATTAGCACATTAGACAATGTAGAAAGGAAAGAACAATCAACTTAAAAACACTCCAATAGAAAATACAAAAAGTCAAACTCAGAATAATAATTTGAAAAGGCTGATAATATAGGGGGTCCTCTGCGACTCGTAATATAGAAACAAGCAATGTAAAATAATATAATTGGAGTATTATATGGAAAATGGGGTTGAGAAATATAGTATTTAAAAAAAATAAGCTGTAAATTTCCAAAATTGATTAAATATGTGAGGCTGCAGATCCAAGAAGCTCAACAAACCTTGGGGGGTTGGGGGGTGGGGCAGGGGAAGTAAGATATTACACAAATGTCCTTTATAATTAAATTGCTAAAAAACAAGGGTACAGAGAAAAAAAAGGTCAGTCAGAGTAAAAGACAGATTATAGGCATAGAACAATAATCAGAGTTAATAATTGATTTGTAATCCAAAACAATAACATTTAGTGGACAATGGAATGGCATTTTAAAGCACTGAAATATGCCCACCAACCTAAAATTCTACATCTAGCTATAACATCTTTTTAAAAAAATGCAGAGGAATTAAAGCCATTTTTAGATGTAGTTATCTTAATTTTTCCCCATGGTGGAGAAAAATTTCTATATTAGAGAAAATGTTAATGAAAGTTTCTGCTATAGAAGGATTATAGCTATCACAGTGGAAGTTTTATTTATAAATGGAAAAGAGCATCTCCCAAAATGGGAATTATGTGGTTTAATAGTAAAATCTCTTTTGCTTTCTCATCTTTTCATTTCTTTAAAATATTGTTTAAAACAGTAACAATAACAATGCATCATGGGTTTTTAAGAATACTGTTAATGTCTCTTCAAGATCCTGATTTAAAATCTTTTGTGTACATTCAAGGGCACTTCAAAAAGTTTATGGAAAAATAGCATTAAAAGATGACAATCTTTCCATGAATTTTTTGAAATAAACTCATATATATATATATATATATATATACTCTTTTCCACAGTGGCTTCACCTTTTTACATCCCCACCAATGCTGTATAGTGTTCCAGTTTCTCCACAACCATAACCTACCCAATACTTGTAGTCTTTATGTGTTTTTTTAAAAAAAATATTTATATTTTATTGTATATATCCTTTTTCTTCTATTTTCTGTTTTTTAATTGAAACATAATTGATTATACATAATTGTGGGGTGCAGAGTTGAATATCAATACATGTGTACAATGCATGATGATCTAGATGATAATTAGCATAGTCATCATTATAAGATGTAAAAGTTCTTTGTGTACATTACCCTAATATTAGCCATATTAACAGATATGAGGTGGTATCTCATTCTGGTTTTAATTTGCATTTCCCTGATGATTACTTATGTTCAGCCACTTTTCATATACCTGTTGGTCATTTGTGTGTCTTCTTTGGAGAATTGTCTACTCAAGTCCTCAGCCCATTTTTAAATCATGTTATTTTTTTTTCTTTATTTTTGCAAATGAGTTGTAGAAATTCCTTATGTACTCTGAAGTTAATACTTTAACAGATGTGTAGCTTGCAAATGTTTTCACCCACTTCATAGGTCGATGCCTTTTCACTCTGCTAATTGTTTGCTGTACAGAAGCTATTTAGTTTGATTTAGTCCCACTTGTCTATTTTTGTTTTTGTGGCCTGTACTTCTGATGTTAAATCCATGAAATCATTGCCAAGATCAATTAAGAAATATCTGCACTCCCATGTTCATTTCAGTATTATTCACAATAGCCAAGATATGAAAATAACTCAAATGTCCATTGATGGATTAATGAATGAAAATCTTGTATAGATGTTCAACAAAATATTATTCAGTCTTAAAAAGGAATAGAATTTTACCATTTTTGACAACATGGATGGACCTGGAAGACATTATGCTATATGAAATGTCAGTCACAGAAGAAGAAATTCTTCATGATTCCATGTGTATGAGGTTCTAAAATAGTCCACATTATAGAAGCAGAAAATAGAATGGTGTTTGTCACAGGGTAAGGAGAGTAGGAAATGGGGAGCTGTTGTTCAAGGGGTATAAAGTTACAGTTACGCAAGATAAATAAACTCTAGGGAACTGCTGTACAACATTGTTATTATAGTTAACCATATCATATTATGCACTAAAAAATTTAAAAGGGTGGATTGCATGTTAAATGCTCTTCTTACAAACAAACAACAAACAAAGGGACACAGGAAACTTTGGGAGATGATGATATGTTCATTACCTGGATTTTGGTATTACAAGTGCATATTCATGTCCAGACTCATCAAATTTTATACATTAAATGTGTACAAATTTCTATATATCAATTGTATGTGAATAAAGCTGTAAAAAAGAATACAGCTGAATGTTTCTTATGCTATATGTGAAATGGCTTATTATTTGTGGAAAGTAGAATATGATTCTTTAATATGCACATTGTAGAATAAAGAGCAACCACTAAAAATTTAAACAAAATAATTGTAGCTAATAATCTAATTAAGGAAAAGATAAAATAGTAATGAATATTTAATCCAAAAGAAGGTAGGAAAAGAGAAGAAAGAAACAAAGAACAGATTTAATAAATAGAAAACAAATGCCAGGATGGTAGGTTTAAATTTTATAATTTTAAAAATTATATAAATTTATATATACTAAATACTCAGTTTTAAATTCACAGTTTGTCAGAATAGATGACAATGTTATGGAAAGAACTCGGTGAGGAAACAATCCCAGTCACTCGGAGAGGTTGAGAGTCAGAGTTTATTACACTAGCGGGACCCAGGTGAACTCACGTTCCAAATCCTGGGACCCTAAGTGCAGAGAGAGCTGTGGTTATATACTTTTCTTAAGCAGGCATACAAGCTTTTTATTGGCCCTGCCTGTATCCAGGCAGAGTTACAAAAACTAGGGTCTTATTCAAGCCACTTTACAGAGGCAGGAAATGCGGTTAGTTAAGTTCTGTAAGTTTCAATTTCTAAACATATATCTAGGGCAAGCAGTTTCTCTGAATTCAGGTGGCTCATACGAACAAGCAGGCAACTTTCTTTGAAACAGGAAGGCAGCAGGGTTACAGAAGCCAAACATGCAAACGACTGTCTAACCATTAAACCAACTCTCAGGGGTCTTCTGTGAATACGCACATTCCATCTGCAAGGTTACACAAAGGGCCTTAGCTAAAAATCTACTTTTTGGTGGCCTCAATAACAAGACATCTAGATTCTAGCTCAATGCTCTCAAAAAGAAGCATGCTTTAAATATAAATACAGATGGATTCAGAGGAAAATAGTGAAAAATAACTGTTGCTTAACCAGTAATCATAATAAATCTAGGGCTGTCATGTTAACTAAAGAGAAAGTTTGTTTCAAGACAGGAAATATTACCCAAGATAAACATGATATTTATAATGCTAAAAGAATCAATTCATAATAAGTCATAATTGTAAGTGTGTATCTACCTAAAAACAAAACTCAAAGCAGAAAGAACTGAAAGAAATACACATCCACAATTATTAGTTCACAGTTAGTTGGAATTTCAATACTTCTTTCCCTATGATTGATAGAACAGATAAGTAAAAATCTGCGACAATAGAAGATTTAAAAATCACTGTTGACCTTACTAATCTTACACATCACATTTACTAGCTTTTGTTTCTCTTTCATAGTAATTTACTTATGTTATTTTATGATAAACATTTGGCATAAATACTGAATGGGATGGAGCACAAAAGTATCTTCCTCCTCCACTACCACTTCATGGGATAATTCTTTTTAATATTAGCAGAATATAACTTGTCAAATGTTTGGAGTTTTATCAGTCTTCTCATTATATACACTTCCTGCATCTGTAACCACAAGTTATTTCATCTGCGTTCCTTTACTCCACACATATGGATTGTGTGGCTACTTAATATATCTGGTAAAAGTTTTAGCATAGGAAAGCGTAATTCTTTAAAATACTTTTGGTTGATGAACAATTTCTGCCCTCTTTAAACTAATAAATAATGGCATTTATAAACACTGAAGTTCAATACAGCAGAGAAAAAGGATTCTTGCTCTCCATAATAAACATTTTTGCTTGGCCTCCAAATTGCAATTTAGCAATTTTTTGTTTGTTTATTTTGTTTGCTATGAACTATTTAGTAAAAAAATGTATTTAGAGTAAGAAGTTGTTTTAAATACCTTTGTTGAATGCAGCATTAAATTGAAATAAAAACATTGGAAATTAATAAAAATAATTTTCTCAACTTGTTCCATTTTCATAAGACCAGAAATATCAGTATTTAATACATTTTTGTATTATTGTATATATTGTATATTTTCCCATGTGCTGTGTCAAAATAAATCCTTTTCTTGAATGTGGTTCCCATAATTTTTTTTTAAATGTGATTCGTCTTTCCTTACTCTAAACCTTGCAGAAAGCACAG
>NW_007730802.1:63961-66138 GCF_000696425.1 Galeopterus variegatus | reverse complement strand
ATACCTTTGTTGAATGCAGCATTAAATTGAAATAAAAACATTGGAAATTAATAAAAATAATATTCTCAACTTGTTCCATTTTCATAAGACCAGAAATATCAGTATTTAATACATTTTTGTATTATTGTATATATTGTATATTTTCCCATGTACTGTGTCAAAATAAATCCTTTTCTTGAATGTGGTTCCCATAATTTTTTTTTAAATGTGATTCGTCTTTCCTTACTCTAAACCTTGCAGAAAGCACAGTTTTATGTCAATAATCAATATTAGATAATAATTCTATACACTATCAAAAAGCATGAAAAATGGAAACTTTCTGACATTCTGCTTTTACAAAAAGGAAGGAAATAACCTAATATTCTTATGAAACAAAGTATTGTAATATTCCACCAGTCAGAACATCAGACTTTGAAAAATGATGTGCAAAAATTATATTATGTATATCTATCTACAGACATTTGGTAGTCTAATTTATTTATTTATTTTTATTGACACATAGTTGATTATACATATTTGTGGGGTGCAGAGTTGAATATCAATACCTGTGTACAATATGTGATAATCAAATCAGGATAATTAGCATATTCATCATTACAAAACATAATCATTCTTTATGTCAACTAGTGAAAAATTGGTTGATAGTACAATTTTATTTGGTTTAAAAAAAACACTCCTTATAATTAAACCATAAATTTCATTACTTTTTCTGACTCTTTTGTAATTTGTGTTCATATTTATGAAAAAAGCTAAGTGTTTCAGTGATATTACTAGCAGGCATTGAAGTAATGATTTAATAAGAAATATATTATTAAAAGAAAAGTAACAATACTATCAGCAAAGATAAATAATATTTTTAAATCAAGTAACATCTTTCTGATTATGCTAAGTTGAATTATCTTTAAACAATAGATCAAATACTTTACAGCAAATCTGAATTCATTTGGGGTGCATTTCATTTTAAACATATGTTTTTAGAAACTTATGGATATATATGATTACAGGGCTTATAGTTGAATTGAAGGTACCAATAGCATCAAAAAATAATTATTTCTTCTTATACATCTTAAAGATCTTCGCATTATGCAAATTAGGTCTATCAATTATTATGTACATCCTTTGGATAAGAGGTGATGTATGATTATGTTTCCAAAATGATGCATCTGTTCTGATTTAGTTTAACTACCCATCAGTGACTATAAATTGTCGGGTAATTTTGTTTGATTGGCAAAATAATTTTAGAGTAGTTTAAGCAATATTGTTGCCTATGTGCTTGGATTTCCAATGCATATTTTTTCCCCGAAGCATATCAAGTGAAAGGATACCAATAGTCTATTTACCTCTTAAGTCATTTAAACTGATCCTAGGAAAAAATGTTACTATTAATTTTACTTTAGGCTAATGAGTTTTCCAATATGTAATATAATAAGCTTTTATTATTTTGAGTGTTTGGATTTACATGATAGCAATAATTTTCGCATTTTCTTTGAGAGAAATTAAACTATCATTCTTTATCTATGATGTGGGCAACCATTGTTCAAGTTTCTCAAATAAGAGACATACTTGTCTTAACAACTTACACCCCACACCCAAGGCAACAGCAAATTCTGTTGGCCCTATCTTCAATTCAGTTACAAAATCTGACTGGCCGTTTCTTACCTTCTCTACCACCACAACTCTAGTGTAAACCACCACCATCTTCTGTCTTGTGATACTATGATACTGACCTCCAACTCATACTCCTGCTTTCTCCTTTGGTGCTTCTCAGTCTATTCTCATCCAGAGAGATCTTCTGGTCAAAAATATCTAACGACTTTCCACATTGTTAAAAATAACTTTACAACCTGAATTATAATGTCCTCATCATCTCACCTATCTGCACCTTCTGAACTTATCTCCACGTTCCTTGCTCTTGCTAGATGGCCTCTTGCTGTTTCTCACACACCATCAATATGCTTCTGTGTCAAGGTTTCCAAACGTGCTGTCCCGTTCACTTAGATTCTCCTCACCACATAGTCCATGGCAACCACCATTCTATTTTCTGTTTTTATGATTTTGACTAGTCTAGGCGCCTAATAAAAGTGGAATCATGTAGTATTTATCTGCAACTGGCTTATTTCTCTTAGCATAATGTCCTCAAGCGTCTTCCATGCTATAGCACAATGGAGGATTTTCTC
>NW_007730802.1:59905-63327 GCF_000696425.1 Galeopterus variegatus | reverse complement strand
TTTCTCTTAGCATAATGTCCTCAAGCGTCTTCCATGCTATAGCACAATGGAGGATTTTCTCCTTTTCTAAGGCTAAGTAACATTCCATTGTATGTACACACCACATTTTGCTTACTACTCTATTCATCATTAGATATTTGGGTTGCTTCCATGTTTTAGATATAGTAAATAATGCTCCTATGAATATGAGTGTACAGATTTCGTTGAGACCCTTTCAATTCTATTCGGTATATATCCAAAAGTGGAAGTGTTAGATCATTATGGTAATTCTATTCTTAACTGTTTGAGAAATCACCACACTGCTTTCCACAGCAGCTCTACCATTTTACATTCCCAGCCGCAGTGTGCAAGTGTTCTAATTTCTCCACATTCTCACCATCGTTATTTGTTTCTTTGATAACTAGCTATCCTAATGGGTGTGGGATGGTATGTCATTGTTAAGTTTTGGTTTGAATTTCCCTAATGATTAGGATGCTCAGCATCTTTCCATTTGTTTTTTAGGCATTTGTTTACCTTTAGAGAAATGGCTCTTTAAGTATTTTGCCCATTTTTTAATCAGGTTACTTTTTAATTTGTTTTATTTGTTGCTATTGAATCATTGAATTATAGGGATTTCTTACATATTTTAAATATCAATCACTTACCAGATATATGATTTGCAAATATTTTCTTCTATTTTGTGTGTTGTCTTTTTTTATTCCTTTCATACTGTCTTTTGATGTACCAAATTTAATTTTCATGAAGTCCAATTTATTTTTTCTTGTGTGGCCTATTTGTCTGGTATTCAGGAAATCATTGCCAACTGCAATGTTGTGAAGCTTTTTCTCTATGTTTTCTTTTAAAAGTTTTTGAGTTTTAGGTCTTACATTTAGGTCTTTGATCCTTTTTGAGTTCATTTTTTATATGGTGTTAGATAAAGGTTTATTCTTTTCCATGTGGAATATCCAGTTTTTCCAGCACCATCTGTTGGAAAGACTGTCCTTTCTACATTGAATAGTCTTGGCTCCTGTACTGCTCTTTAACTTGCCTGTAGTCCTGCCACCATCGCCAATTGTAGAGCTGGGGCTGGGTCTGGAGCTCACAGACCCCTCAAGCCTGTTGTCCAGACTGGGTCACAAACCCTTCACATGCCAGGCTGGGTCACCAGACCCCTCACATGCAGGTCTATGAGTTAGATAACCTGCAAACAGCTCCTTGGAAGCTGTAGGATGGAGAGCATGGGCATGCAGAGGGGATGCCAGCCAAGCCACAGTGCTGTGCATGTGCACTAACTCCACCCACACACAACTTACTTACAAAGAATGCGCCACACCACCCCCAACTCTACCTAAGGTGAGGGAGCCTGATTAAATTATTCTATTTTCCCAACAATCCACACCTTCAGGGTCCCTCACCGTACAATCTATGCATTCAACCCCACACCCAAGGCAACAGCAAATTCTGTTGGCCCTATCTTCAATTCAGTTACAAAATCTGACTGGCCGTTTCTTACCTTCTCTACCACCACAAGTCTAGTGTAAACCACCACCATCTTCTGTCTTGTGATACTATGATACTGACCTCCAACTCATACTCCTGCTTTCTCCTTTGGTGCTTCTCAGTCTATTCTCATCCAGAGAGATCTTCTGGTCAAAAATATCTAACGACTTTCCACATTGTTAAAAATAACTTTACAACCTGAATTATAATGTCCTCATCATCTCACCTATCTGCACCTTCTGAACTTATCTCCACGTTCCTTGCTCTTGCTAGATGGCCTCTTGCTGTTTCTCACACACCATCAATATGCTTCTGTGTCAAGGTTTCCAAACGTGCTGTCCCGTTCACTTAGATTCTCCTCACCACATAGTCCATGGCAACCACCATTCTATTTTCTGTTTTTATGATTTTGACTAGTCTAGGCGCCTAATAAAAGTGGAATCATGTAGTATTTATCTGCAACTGGCTTATTTCTCTTAGCATAATGTCCTCAAGCGTCTTCCATGCTATAGCACAATGGAGGATTTTCTCGTTTTCTAAGGCTAAGTAACATTCCATTGTATGTACACACCACATTTTGCGTACTACTCTATTCATCATTAGGCATTTGGGTTGCTTCCATGTTTTAGATATAGTAAATAATGCTCCTATGAATATGGGTGTACAGATTTCGTTGAGACTCTTTCAATTCTATTCGGTATATATCCAAAAGTGGAACTGTTAGATCATTATGGTAATTCTATTCTTAACTGTTTGAGAAATCACCATACTGCTTTCCACAGCAGCTCTACCATTTTACATTCCCAGCAGCAGTGTGCAAGTGTTCTAATTTCTCCACATTCTCACCATCGTTATTTGTTTCTTTGATAACTAGCTATCCTAATGGGTGTGGGATGGTATGTCATTGTTAAGTTTTGGTTTGAATTTCCCTAATGATTAGGATGCTCAGCATCTTTCCATTTGTTTTTTAGGCATTTGTTTACCTTTAGAGAAATGGCTCTTTAAGTATTTTGCCCATTTTTTAATCAGGTTACTTTTTAATTTGTTTTATTTGTTGCTATTGAATCATCGAATTATAGGGAATTCTTACATATTTTAAATATCAATCACTTACCAGATATATGATTTGCAAATATTTTCTTCTATTTTGTGTGTTGTCTTTTTTTATTCCTTTCATACTGTCTTTTGATGTACCAAATTTAATTTTCATGAAGTCCAATTTATTTTTTCTTTTGTTGCCTGTGCCTTTGGTGTTAGATTCAAGAAATCATTGCCAAAGTCAGTGTTTTGAAGATTTTGCCTTGTGTTTTCTTCTAAGAATTTTGATGTTCTAGGTCTTACATTTATCTTTGATTCATTTTGAATTAGTTTTTGTATATGGTATTACGTAAGCGTCCAACTGCATTCTTGCAACATGCGCATAGCCATCCAGGGGATGGATAGCTTCTATTGTGCTAAGAGCTGAAATTGACCAAAATTAACTGCAATTTATGCCCAAGCCTTCCTCTGGAAGTTGCAAACCTTCAACAGACTCCAGAGCTCCAGAAGTTGTCCCTTGTTGTCTGTGGAGGATTGGTTCCAGGACCCCTCCTCCAGGATGCCAAAATTTGCAGATACACAAGTCCCTTATATAAAATGGTGTAGTTTTTGCATATAACCTATGTACATCCTCCTGTATACTTTACATCATCTCTAGATTATTTATAATACTTAATACAATAAAATGATATGTAAATAGTTGTACTGTTTTTTTATTTGTATTATCTTTTATTGTATTATTGTTATTTATTTATTTTCCGAATATTTTCAATCCATGGTTGGTTGAATCCTTGGATGTGGAACCTGTGGATGGATGGCCAACTATAGTTACATCACACAGATTCTTGCAACAACTGTTGGTGCAATTGTCTACATGGGGAGAGAGATTCCCAGTGCTTCCTACT